>NC_069503.1:972887728-973146773 GCF_027579735.1 Bombina bombina
TTATTTGTGTATTTTTTCTGCTGTCAGGGTTAGTTATCCTTTGCTAATGGGAACAATCCTTTGCTAAAATTGTATATTTCTTACAAAGATTTGATGCTATAATTTATTTATTTCAACTGTCATAATTTTTTCTGTGCTTCTTATAGGCACAGTTCGTTTTCATATTATTGTAAATTTCTTGAAAAAGCATTTCCAAGTTGCTAGTTAATTGCTAGTGTGTTAAACATGTCTGATTCAGAGGAAGATACATGTGCTATATGTGCTAATGCCAAAGTGGAGCCCAATAGAAATTTATGTACTAACTGTATTGATGCTACTTTAAATAAAAGTCAATCTGTACAAATTGAACATATTTCACCAGACAACGAGGGGAGAGTTATGCCGACTAACTCGCCTCACGTGTCAGTACCTGCATCTCCCGCTCGGGAGGTGCGTGATATTGTAGCGCCGAGTACATCTGGGCGGCCATTACAAATCACATTACAGGATATGGCTACTGTTATGACTGAAGTTTTGGCTAAATTACCAGAACTAAGAGGTAAGCGTGATCACTCTGGGGTGAGAACAGAGTGCGCTGATAATATTAGGACCATGTCAGACACTGCGTCACAGGTGGCAGAACATGAGGACGGAGAACTTCATTCTGTGGGTGACGGTTCTGATCCAAACAGACTGGATTCAGATATTTCAAATTTTAAATTTAAGCTGGAAAACCTCCGTGTATTACTAGGGGAGGTATTAGCGGCTCTGAATGATTGTAACACAGTTGCAATACCAGAGAAAATGTGTAGGTTGGATAGATATTTTGCGGTACCGGAGAGTACTGATGTTTTTTCCTATACCTAAGAGACTTACTGAAATTGTTACTAAGGAGTGGGATAGACCCGGTGTGCCGTTCTCACCCCCTCCGATATTTAGAAAAATGTTTCCAATAGACGCCACCACACGGGAATTATGGCAAACGGTCCCTAAGGTGGAGGGAGCAGTTTCTACTTTAGCTAAGCGTACCACTATCCCGGTGGAGGATAGCTGTGCTTTTTCAGATCCAATGGATAAAAAATTAGAGGGTTACCTTAAGAAAATGTTTGTTCAACAAGGTTTTATATTGCAACCTCTTGCATGTATTGCGCCTGTCACGGCTGCAGCAGCATTTTGGTTTGAGTCTCTGGAAGAGACACTTGAATCATCTACACTAGATGAGATTACACACAAACTTAAAGCCCTTAAGTTAGCTAACTCATTTATTTCAGATGCCGTAGTACATTTAACTAAACTTACGGCTAAGAATTCCGGATTCGCCATTCAGGCACGCAGAGCACTGTGGCTAAAATCCTGGTCAGCTGATGTTACTTCTAAATCTAAATTGCTTAATATACCTTTCAAAGGGCAGACCTTATTCGGGCCCGGGTTGAAAGAGATTATCGCTGACATTACAGGAGGTAAAGGCCATGCCCTGCCTCAGGACAAAGCCAAAGCTAAGGCTAGACAGTCTAATTTTCGTTCCTTTCGTAATTTCAAAGCAGGAGCAGCATCAACTTCCTCTGCACCAAAACAGGAAGGTGCTGTTGCTCGCTACAGACAAGGCTGGAAACCTAACCAGTCCTGGAACAAGGGCAAGCAGGCCAGGAAACCTGCTGCTGCCCCTAAGACAGCATGAATCGAGGGCCCCCGATCCGGGACCGGATCTAGTGGGGGGCAGACTTTCTCTCTTCGCCCAGGCTTGGGCAAGAGATGTTCAGGATCCCTGGGCGTTAGAGATCATATCTCAGGGATACCTTCTGGACTTCAAATCCTCTCCCCAAGAGGGAGATTTCATCTGTCAAGGTTGTCAACAAACCAAACAAAGAAGGAAGCGTTTCTACGCTGCGTACAAGATCTTTTATTAATGGGAGTGATCCATCCAGTTCCGCGGTCGGAACAAGGACAAGGGTTTTACTCAAATCTGTTTGTAGTTCCCAAGAAAGAGGGAACTTTCAGGCCAATCTTGGATTTAAAGATCCTAAACAAATTCCTAAGAGTTCCATCGTTCAAGATGGAAACTATTCGAACAATTTTACCCATGATCCAAGAGGGTCAGTACATGACCACAGTGGATTTAAAGGATGCTTACCTTCACATACCGATTCACAGAAATCATTACCGGTATCTAAGGTTTGCCTTTCTAGACAGGCATTACCAGTTTGTAGCTCTTCCATTCGGATTGGCTACGGCTCCAAGAATCTTCACAAAGGTTCTGGGTACTCTTCTGGCGGTACTAAGACCGCGAGGAATTTCGGTAGCTCCGTACCTAGACGACATTCTGATACAAGCTTCAAGCTTTCAAACTGCCAAGTCTCATACAGAGTTAGTACTGGCATTTCTAAGGTCGCATGGATGGAAGGTGAACGAAAAGAAGAATTCTCTCTTTCCACTCACAAGAGTTCCCTTCTTGGGGACTCTGATAGATTCTGTAGAAATGAAGATTTACCTGACAGAAGACAGGTTAACAAAGCTTCAAAATGCATGCTGTGTCCTTCATTCCATTCAACACCCGTCAGTAGCTCAATGCATGGAGGTGATCGGATTAATGGTAGCGGCAATGGACATAGTCCCCTTTGCACGCCTACATCTCAGACCGCTGCAATTGTGCATGCTAAGTCAGTGGAATGGGGATTACTCAGATTTGTCCCCCACTCTGAATCTGAATCAAGAGACCAGAAATTCTCTTCTATGGTGGCTTTATCGGCCACATCTGTCCAGGGGGATGCCATTCAGCAGGCCAAACTGGACAATTGTAACAACAGACGCCAGCCTACTAGGTTGGGGCGCTGTCTGGAATTCTCTGAAGGCTCAGGGACTATGGAATCAGGAGGAGAGTCTCCTTCCAATAAACATTCTGGAATTGAGAGCAGTTCTCAACGCCCTTCTGGCTTGGCCCCAGTTAACAACTCGGGGGTTCATCAGGTTTCAGTCGGACAACATCACGACTGTAGCTTACATCAACCATCAGGGAGGGACAAGAAGCTCCCTAGCAATGATGGAAGTATCAAAGATAATTCGCTGGGCAGAGTCTCACTCTTGCCACCTGTCTGCAATCCACATCCCGGGAGTGGAGAACTGGGAGGCGGATTTCTTAAGTCGTCAGACTTTTCATCCGGGGGAGTGGGAACTTCATCCGGAGGTCTTTGCCCAAATACTTCAACGTTGGGGCAAACCAGAGATAGATCTCATGGCGTCTCATCAGAACGCCAAGCTTCCTCGCTACGGGTCCAGATCCAGGGATCCGGGAGCGGTTCTGATAGATGCTCTGACAGCACCTTGGACCTTCAAGATGGCTTATGTGTTTCCACCCTTCCCGATGCTTCCTCGATTGATTGCCAGAATCAAACAGGAGAGAGCATCAGTGATTCTAATAGCACCTGCATGGCCACGCAGGACTTGGTATGCAGATCTAGTGGACATGTCATCCTGTCCGCCTTGGTCTCTACCTCTGAAACAGGACCTTCTGATCCAGGGTCCATTCAAACATCAAAATCTAACTTCTCTGAAGCTGACTGCTTGGAGATTGAACGCTTGATTTTATCAAAACGTGGGTTTTCTGAGCCAGTTATTGATACCTTAATACAGGCTAGGAAGCCTGTTACCAGAAGGATTTACCATAAAATATGGCGTAAATACTTATATTGGTGCGAATCCAAGAGTTACTCATGGAGTAAGGTTAGGATTCCAAGGATATTGTCTTTTCTACAAGAAGGTTTAGAAAAGGGTTTATCCGCTAGTTCCTTAAAGGGACAGATTTCAGCTCTGTCCATTCTTTTACACAAACGTCTGTCAGAAGTTCCGGACGTTCAAGCTTTTTGTCAGGCTTTAGCTAGGATCAAGCCTGTGTTTAAAACTGTTGCTCCACCATGGAGTTTGAACTTAGTTCTTAATGTTTTACAGGGTGTTCCGTTTGAACCCCTTCATTCCATTGATATCAAGTTGTTATCTTGGAAAGTTCTGTTTTTAATGGCTATTTCCTCGGCTCGAAGAGTCTCTGAGTTATCTGCCTTACATTGTGATTCTCCTTATCTGATTTTTCACTCAGACAAGGTAGTTCTGCGTACTAAACCTGGGTTCCTACCTAAGGTGGTCACTAACAGGAATATCAATCAAGAGATTGTTGTTCCATCTTGTGTCCTAATCTTTCCTCGAAGAAGGAACGTCTGCTACACAATCTAGATGTAGTCCGTGCCCTGAAATTTTATCTACAGGCAACTAAGGATTTTCGTCAAACGTCTTCCCTGTTTGTCGTTTATTCTGGCCAGAGGAGAGGTCAAAAAGCTTCGGCTACCTCTTTCTCTTTTTGGCTTCGTAGCATAATACGATTAGCCTATGAGACTGCTGGACAGCAGCCTCCTGAAAGAATTACAGCTCATTCTACTAGAGCTGTGGCTTCCACTTGGGCCTTTAAGAATGAGGCTTCTGTTGAACAGATTTGCAAGGCTGCAACTTGGTCTTCTCTTCATACTTTTTCCAAATTTTACAAATTTGACACTTTTGCTTCTTCGGAGGCTGTTTTTGGGAGAAAGGTTCTTCAGGCAGTGGTTCCCTCCGTATAAAGAGCCTGCCTGTCCCTCCCGTCATCCGTGTACTTTTGCTTTGGTATTGGTATCCCAGAAGTAATGATGACCCGTGGACTGACCACACTTAGGAGAAAACAAAATTTATGCTTACCTGATAAATTCATTTCTCCTGTAGTGTGGTCAGTCCACGGCCCGTCCTGTTTTTTATGGCAGGCTAAAAAATTTTTTGGATTATACTCCAGTCACCACTACACCCTTGGGCTTCTCCTTTCTCGTTGGTCCTTTGGTCGAATGACTGGAGGTGACGTAGAGGGGAGGAGCTATATAGCAGCTCTGCTGGGTGAATCCTCTTGCACTTCCTGTAGGGGAGGAGATAATATCCCAGAAGTAATGATGACCCGTGGACTGACCACACTACAGGAGAAATGAATTTATCAGGTAAGCATAAATTTTGTTTTTTAGTTTGTTTTTAGTTATAGCTATTTTAGGGGGATATCTGTGTGTGCAGGTGACTATTACTGTGCATAATTATTAGGCAACTTAACAAAAAACAAATATATACCCATTTCAATGATTTATTTTTACCAGTGAAACCAATATAACATCTCAACATTCACAAATATACATTTCTGACATTCAAAAACAAATCAGTGACCAATATAGCCACCTTTCTTTGCAAGGACACTCAAAAGCCTGCCATCCATGGATTCTGTCAGTGTTTTGATCTGTTCACCATCAACATTGCGTGCAGCAGCAACCACAGCCTCCCAGACACAGTTCAGAGAGGTGTACTGTTTTCCCTCCTTGTAAATCTCACATTTGATGATGGACCACAGGTTCTCAATGGGGTTCAGATCAGGTGAACAAGGAGGCCATGTCATTAGATTTTCTTCTTTTATACCCTTTCTTGCCAGCCACGCTGTGGAGTACTTGGACGCGTGTGATGGAGCATTGTCCTGCATGAAAATCATGTTTTTCTTGAAGGATGCAGACTTCTTCCTGTACCACTGCTTGAAGAAGGTGTCTTCCAGAAACTGGCAGTAGGACTGGGAGTTGAGCTTGACTCCATCCTCAACCCGAAAAGGCCCCCACAAGCTCATCTTTGATGATACCAGCCCAAACCAGTACTCCACCTCCACCTTGCTGGCGTCTGAGTCGGACTGGAGCTCTCTGCCCTTTACCAATCCAGCCACGGGCCCATCCATCTGGCCCATCAAGACTCACTCTCATTTCATCAGTCCATAAAACCTTAGAAAAATCAGTCTTGAGATATTTCTTGGCCCAGTCTTGACGTTTCAGCTTGTGTGTCTTGTTCAGTGGTGGTCGTCTTTCAGCCTTTCTTACCTTGGCCATGTCTCTGAGTATTGCACACCTTGTGCTTTTGGGCACTCCAGTGATGTTGCAGCTCTGAAATATGGCCAAACTGGTGGCAAGTGGCATCTTGGCAGCTGCACGCTTGACTTTTCTCAGTTCATGGGCAGTTATTTTGTGCCTTGGTTTTTCCACACGCTTCTTGCGACCCTGTTGAATATTTTTAATGAAACGCTTGATTGTTCGATGATCACGCTTCAGAAGCTTTGCAATTTTAAGAGTGCTGCATCCCTCTGCAAGATATCTCACTATTTTTGACTTTTCTGAGCCTGTCAAGTCCTTCTTTTGACCCATTTTGCCAAAGGAAAGGAAGTTGCCTAATAATTATGCACACCTGATATAGGGTGTTGATGTCATTAGACCACACCCCTTCTCATTACAGAGATGCACATCACCTAATATGCTTAATTGGTAGTAGGCTTTCGAGCCTATACAGCTTGGAGTAAGACAACATGCATAAAGAGGATGATGTGGTCAAAATACTCATTTGCCTAATAATTCTGCACTCCCTGTACAGACAGACAGACATACATACATACATACATACACACACACACACACACACATACATACATACATACACACACACACACACACACATACATACATACACAGACATACATACACACACATACATACACATGCACACATACATACAGACACATACACACACATACATACACACACATACATACATACACACACATACATACATACATACACACACATACATACACACACATACATACATATACATACACACACACACATGCATACATATACATACATACATACATACACACACATACACATACACACATACACACACATACACACACACACACATACATACAGACACATACACACACACACACACACATACATACAGACACATACACACACACACACATACATACAGACACATACACACACATACATACAGACACATACACACACACACACACATACATACAGACACATACACACACATACATACAGACACATACACACACACACATACATACATACACACACATACATACATACTCATACACACATAAATACACACACACACACATACAGACACATACACACACACATACAGACACATACACACACACATACATACAGACACATACATACAGACACATACACACACACACATACATACTCATACACACATACATACTCATACACACATACATACTAACACGCACACATACATAGTAACACACACACACACACATACTCATACACACACATATACACACATACATACACAAATACATATATATACACACACATATTAACACACACACATATCCATACATACATACACACACATACATACTAACACATATACATACATACATACACACACATATACATACACACACACATCACACACACACATACATACTAACACATATCCATACACACATACATACTAACACATATCCATACACACATACATACTAACACATATCCATACACACATACATACATATACACACATACATACACACATACTAACACACATACTAATACATACACACACTAACACACATACTAATACATACACACACACACATACATACTTTCATACATACATATACACACACTTACATACTAACACATATCCATACATACACACACATACACATACATACTAACACATATACATACATACACACATACATACACACACACATATCCATCCATACATACACACACACATACATACTAACACATATCCATACATACATATACACACATACACACATACTAATACATACACACACTAACACACATACTAATACATACATACACACACACATACATACACACACACATACATACACACACATATACATACATACTAACACACACATATACATACATACTAACACACATACTAATACACACTCACACTAATACATACATACACACACATATGCATACATACATACTTTCATACATACATATACACACATAGAGACATACATACACACATATATACACACATACTAATACATACACAAACACACACATACTAATACATACATACATATACACACACAGAGACATACATACACACAGATATATACACACACATATATACATACACAGTTGTTCTTATTTTGTTTTTAGTCTATACCTGCGTAGTTAACTCTAGTAATATTTATGGAAACATATAATTTTATATGAGGTGTAATGCAGTGTGAGCTTTACCCTGTAAGTGACCTTAAAGGGATAGAAACTGAAATGTGCATGAGTGGATTTATATTTTAAATAGAATTGTTTTTTGAAATATACTTCCATTAGTGAAAATGCTTCTATTAAAATCTATTACTTTTTTCCCCAGAAGCATATGCACATATGCTATGAGGGCCGGTGCACCACTATTCAAGCTCAGAGAGCTGGCAGTGCTGTGTATTGTGCCTATGAATACTTAATTTGTGTCAAATAAGCCACTGTTGACTTGCTGATAAGGTGTAGTGTGACTGGTGCACAGGCTCTAAAAGCATATGTGTGTATGCCACTGAAAAACTGTAATAACTTTTACTAGAGGCATTGTTAATAATGAAAGTATGTTGCTTCTTTTTTAAACTGAAATGCACCCATGCACACGTACTCAGGCATCTTTACGGGAAAAGCAATGTACATATTTATATATTTCTTTTTCTTTCCTGGTTAGGATATGGAAGGATCAATGTTAACTCTTAGTTTAGGAGACTGGATGGAATTACCTGGACTTAAATTTAAAGACTGGGTCTTGGGAAAACGAAGGTAAGATTGGTAATCGCTGAAAGAGAACATATAATACGTCTGAATTGGCTCCTACAAATAATGAAGTGTGAAAAACAATTGCAGCAAATAAGTCCCCTTTAAGACCTATATACTATTGTCATTTTAAGCTATAGTACCTAACAGTAGAAACAAAAAACCTTCATTTAAAATGGACAGTCATCTGACAATCAGAGGTAGAAAATAAATCCATACGACACCATACCTTCCATTCTGTAGGTTTCCAGTAATTAAATTTACTACATATTAATAATACACATTTTCTTGTTTTAGGCTTTCAGCTACTACAAAGAATGACACAATCTAACTTGTAGGGCTGCAACTAACTATTATTTTCATAATCGATTAATCGGCCGATTATTTTTTCGATTAGTCGACTAATCGGATAAAAAGAGAATCAATAATAGTTTTCTATGTTTTAAATAAAATCCACATAATGAGTGTTACAAATATAAACTTCAGACTAAAACTTTACATTAACACAACTGTTTCTTCAATTTTTTAGCAGCAGAGCACAGTTTTATAATTAAACAAAACCACAAACTGTTTGAAAAGAGGTAGAACTATAAAGAGTTAGACTATCACTGTTAATAACATTCTGTTATTCACTCTTTCAGAAACTTTGCATTGAAATGCAAAAATCTCAACATGTCCACATGCTTCTGGCTAAGGCTGGTTCTCTGTTTGCAGCATTATTTCCTGCAGCAGAGAAAAGGCTGTTGAGGTGTATAAGTAGGGTTTTGCCAATTTCACCAAAGTGGGATATTTAGCTTTGTTAGCTCTTCACCAATGCTAAGTGTTTTCTACCTTGGCAAGGGGCCTCTCAATAAAGTAACCCTTGACTTCATTCTAACATAAAAATATCTTGAATATCTATATGCAATGGTAAATAACCAGCTATAAGGTTAGGGGAAATATCTAGTCTGCTCTAAAAATAATGAATGTATACTTATAAAGGTTGAATCTGGTACATATTATCACAATTTATTAAAAATATAAAAAAAAAAACAATAAAAAACAAGATCAAAAGCGCTAAGGACTGTATATCAATAACAGGACAAAGCCTTACACATTTATTTATACAGTACATATAATCAGCAATAGCAAGCAATACGCTAATAATTGTGCAAACAGATAATAGTGCACATCAATTTAAATAAACTCCCATCAATCTAGGGGCTAGGTGTAAAGCTTGGCACTATATCCTGAAAAAGCATAGATCCAAATCACCAGATTTAATATACACAATCCAAATGATGACTGTTATATCTGGATTGCACATAAGCCAGGGGTAGTTGTAAAATTATACTGTCCTGAAAAAGTGAAAAGTAGACGTCCTTTAGGCTAAGGACATTACCATAAAACACAATACCATATGCAGGAGTTCATTGGAGTGAAGCAGCTGGTGTTGTGCACAGACCAACTAATTGCAAACCAACTAATCGATTATGAGATTCGTTGACAACTATTTTCATAATCGATTATTATCGATTATGCCGATTAGTTGTTGCAGCTCTACTAACTTGCATAGTATTCTCTATTTTCAAATTTGACAGATTATTTTATAATTTAGTCCTTAAACATGATGGCTGGCTATCAAGTGAAAACCGCTGTCATAAGTGCCCGGTATCTAAAAATACTCTTAAAAACAGGGGCACTTTCATTCATTAGACTTTACATTGAAGCTTCTTTTTAAAAATACCTTTTCTTTTTAAAGACACAATGAGTCCACGGATTTCATCCTTGTGGGATTACGCCTCCTGGTCAGCAGGTGGAGGCAAAGAGCACCACAGCAGAGCTGTATATATAGCGTCTCCCCTCCCTCCCACCCCAGTCATTCTCTTTGCCTGCGTTAGTGATAGGAGATGGCAAAGTGAGGTGTTAGAAAAGATTATTCAATCAAGAGTTTATTATTTTTAAAGTAGTGCCAGAGAGTGCTACTTTGTTCCAGGGTGTAGCCTAGACCAGATCAGTCTCTACAGTAGAGCTTTTTGGTGGCTTTAAAGCAATAGGAACTGGTGGGACATAATTCTCACTGCGCCTCCTATACTCTGTTGCTGCCCTGATACAGATTACCTAAGCACTGTTTTCTCAGGCTGATCTCTTTCCACAGGGCTATGAGAGGGAGAGGACCTCTTACACCTGCTGGGCTAGCCTGCTGTTGGTCAGCATTTGAGGTAAGTGCTAGCTTTCTAATTTCTGTGGCATATTTACTTATGCTGGGACACTATTCCCTCTGGTATAGAGGGTGTATTTAGACAGCCATAAGTACAGGCACAGGGCTGGGAGAAGGCTGAAAGTTTATGTGTACGTGTTTTTTTTGGCACAATTTTTCAGGATGGTAGTTGCAGGTTCATATTTTTCATTATGCTCCGTTGTTGGGTTCTATGTTATGCCCACGATGGGCGGGGTTATGTTCCACGCGCTGTTTTTCCTCATCGCGCAGTCTTCATCTCACAGAGAGGACGTTCATACACGTGGCTCTGCTACCGCATGGCTTTCTGTTAGTTTAGAAAAGTTTGTTGTGTACTTGTGTTTCGGATCGTTCTGCAATATCATCCGGTCTGACTGCGATCTGTGGGGCAGGTAGGCACCTCAGCAGAGTAGCTGAGGTGTATGGGTGTCTTAGTGCATCAGTTTTTTGTATTTTTCTACTGCTGAATTTTGTTTTTTTAACTGCAGTAAAAAAAGAGAAAAAAAAGACTGTTTGAAATTTAAAGCTACAGTATCGTTTTATTGTTACAAGTCTTTTATCAGAATTTTGAATATCTTTGAGCATATTCTTGCTTTTCAGTATTACCTAAATTGTTTTTATTGTTCATTACTGTAGCAGTAACGCTATTATATTATATATATATATATATATATATATATATATAAAGAAATATATTATATATATATATATATATATATATATATATTTTTTCACTTTTCTTTTTCATGTGATTTGAGATGGACATAGGAGCTGTGCAATCTGGTACTTGCTCTATGTGTTTGAATACTAGTGTTGAACCACCAATTCCTTTTTGTCCCTCATGTGTTGAGAGGGCTTTGAGTTATAGGGACAAGATGTTTCATGATTAAACCTTTTCTAAGGTGGATGCTTCCCAGGAGTCTCAGGATGAGACTCAGAGTATGCCACAGCTTTCTCCCCAAATGTCCCAAGAATTAACGCCCGCTCAAGCAGTGCCCTGTACTTTAACCCCTGCTCCAATTTTATCTGGGGTTTCCTTAAAGGACATAGCAGCAATTATGTCTTCTATGATTTCTGATGCATTATCTGCCTTTCCCATGTTACAAAGCAAGAGTAAACGAAGGGATACCAATGCCGGACAGATAGCTCAGCATGCTAAGGCACTGTGTCTGAGCTCTGTAACAACCCAAGGGTTGCAGGTTCAATCCCCGGCGAGGTCCAATCGTCCTTTCATCCTTCTGAGGTTGATAAAATGAACAGCGCCTTGAGACCCTTACGGGGCATTTTCAGTACCCTCCCAGGGAACTGAGTTGGAGGGTATGGAGATGTTGTCAGAAGGTGAGATTTCTGACTCTGAGAGCTCTATACCTTTAACTGATTCCAAGGTGATATCTTTCAGATTTAAATTAGAACACCTCCGTCTGTTACTCAGGGAGGTTGTGGCAACTATAGATGATTGCGTCTCTAAAGTAGTTGTTGCTCCTGAGAAGTTGTGTAAATTTGACAGATATTTTGAAGTCCCTTCCTTCTCAGATGTCTTTCCAGTTCCTGAAAGAAGATTATTTCTAAGGAATGGGAAAAAACAGGCATTCCTTTTTCTCAGTCTCCTGTTTATAAGAAGATGTTTCCGGTAGCTGAGGCTATTAAGGAAACCTGGCAGACGGTTCCTAAGGTGGAAGGTGCTATTTCCACTCTGGTCAAGCGTACAACTATTCCTATTGAGGATATTTGTGCTTTCAAAGATTCTATGATTAAGAAACTTTTTGTTCATCAGGGTCTGCTTTTGCAGCCGGCTGCATGCATTGCTACTGTTACTAGTGCTGCAGCTTATTGGTTTGATGCTCTATCTGATTCTTTCAGATTGAAACTCTTTTGGAGGAGATCCAAGATAGGATCAAGGCTCTAAAATTAGCTAATGCCGTTATCATGGATTCTTCTCTGCAAATTGCTATATCAGCTGCGAAGAGATCAGGGTTTTCTATTCTAGCCCGCAGAGCTTTATGGTTAAAACCCTGGTCTGCGGACTTTTCCTCTAAGTCCAAGCTTTTGGCAATTCCTTATAAAGGAAAGACCTTGTTTGAACCGGGTTTGAAAGAGATTATATCTGACATTTCTGGAGGTAAGGGACATCTCCTTCCTCAAGACAAGAGAAATAAACTAAAGGGACGACAAGATTATTTCTCCAACATTGGTGTGTCCGGTCCACGGCGTCATCCATAACTTGTGGGAATATTCTCCTCCCCAACAGGAAATGGCAAAGAGCACAGCAAAAGCTGTCCATATAGTCCCTCCCAGGCTCCGCCCTCCCCAGTCATTCTCTTTGCCGCTGAACAGGCAGCATCTCCACGGAGATGGTGAAGAGTATGTGGTGTTTAGTTGTAGTTTTTTATTCTACTATCAAGAGTTTGTTATTTTAAAATAGTGCTGGTATGTACTATTTACTCTGAAACAGAAAAAGATGAAGAGTTCTGTTTGTAAGAGGAGTATGATTTTAGCAGCAGTATCTAAAATCGTTTGCTGTTCCCACACAGGACTGTTGAGATGAGATAACTTCAGTTGGGGGGAGCAGTTGGCAGACTTTTCTGCTTAACGTATGACTAGCCATATTTCTAACAAGACTGTGTAATGCTGGAAGGCTGTCATTTTTCCCCTCATGGGGATCGGTAAGCCATTTTCTTAGTCTCAAACAGAATAAAGGGCTTATTATGGGCTATAAAACTGGTAGACACTTTTATGGGCTAGATTGATTGCTTTATTTAGGCATTTTATACAGTTTGAGGTTGAAATTCACACTTTATAACTTTGGGGAACATTTTTTTTACGTCAGGCACTGGTTTAGACACCTTCCCAGTCAGCAAGGGCCTTCTCTGTAGTAGGCAGAGCCTCATTTTCGCGCCATTACTGCGCAGTTACTTTTGAGAGCAGTACATGCAGCTGCATGTGTGTGGGTCTGGAATTACTTGAAAAGGTTCCTAGAAGGCTTCATTTGGTATCGTATACTCCCCTGGGTTTGGTGAAGTCGCAGCAAAGGCTGGGGCTGGGACTGTATGGGGGTTAAAACTGTAAACGGCACATTTTAAGGGTTAACAGCCTGAAATTTGGGGTGCAATGCTTTGAATGCTTTAAGACACTGGTGAAAATTTGGTTAAAATTGAACAATTCCTTCATAGTTTTTCACATATTCAGTAATAAAGTGTGCCCTGTTTAAAATTTAAAGAGACAGTAACGGTTTTGTTTTAAAACGGTTTTTGTACTTTATTGACAAGTTTAAGCCTGTTTAACATGTCTGTGCCTTCAGATAGACTATGTTCTGTATGTATGGAAGCCAATGTGTCTCCCCCTTCAAATATGTGTGATAATTGTGCCATAGCGTCCAAACAAAGTAAGGACAGTACTGCCACAGATAGTAAAGTTGCCCAAGATGATTCATCAGATGAAGGGAGTAGACATAGTTCTACATCATCTCCTTCTGTGTCTACACCAGTTTTGCCCACGCAGGAGACCCCTAGTACTTCTAGCGCGCCAGTGCTTGTTACTATGCAACAATTGACGGCAGTAATGGATAACTCCATAGCAAATATTTTATCCAAAATGCCTGCATTTCAGAGAAAGCGCGATTGCTCTGTTTTAAACACTGTAGAGCAGGAGGGCGCTGATGATAATTGCTCTGTCATAACCTCACACCAATCTGAAGTGGCCATGAGGGAGGTTTTGTCAGATGGGGAAATTTCTGATTCAGGTAGAATTTCTCAACAGGCAGAACCTGATGTTGTGACATTTAAATTTAAATTAGAGCATCTCCGCGCACTGCTTAAAGAGGTGCTATCTACTCTGGATGATTGTGACAATCTGGTCATCCCAGAAAAATTGTGCAAGATGGACAAGTTCCTTGAGGTCCCGGTGCACCCTGATGCTTTTCCAATACCCAAACGGGTGGCGGACATAGTGAATAAGGAGTGGGAGAAGCCAGGCATACCTTTTGTCCCTCCTCCTATATTTAAGAAATTATTTCCTATGGTCGACCCCAGAAAGGACTTATGGCAAACAGTCCCTAAGGTCGAGGGGGCAGTTTCTACACTAGCCAAACGCACTACCATTCCTATAGAGGACAATTGTGCTTTTAAAGATCCTATGGATAAAAAATTGGAGGGTTTGCTTAAAAAGATTTTTGTACAGCAAGGTTACCTCCTGCAACCTATTTCGTGTATTATTCCTGTCACTACAGCAGCATGGTTCTGGTTCGAAGAACTAGAAAAGTCGCTCAGTAGAGAGACTCCGTATGAGGAGGTTATGGACAGAATTCACGCACTTAAGTTAGCTAATTCCTTTATTTTAGATGCCGCTTTGCAGTTAGCTAGATTAGCGGCGAAAAATTCAGGGTTTGCAATTGTGGCGTGCAGAGCGCTCTGGCTAAAGTCTTGGTCAGCGGATGTATCTTCCAAGACAAAATTGCTTAATATCCCTTTCAAAGGTAAAACCCTCTTTGGGCCAGAATTGAAAGAGATTATTTCAGACATCACTGTAGGTAAGGGCCATGCACTCCCACAAGATAGGCCTTTCAAGGCTAAGAATAAGTCTAATTTTCGTTCCTTTCGCAATTTCAGGAACGGACCGGCCTCCAACTCTGCAGCCTCTAGACAAGAGGGTATTGCTTCGCAGACCAAACCAGCTTGGAAACCGATGCAAGGCTGGAACAAGGGTAAACGAGCCAAGAAGCCTGCTGCTGCTACCAAAACAGCATGAAGGAGTAGCCCCCGATCCGGGACCGGATCTAGTAGGGGGCAGACTCTCTCTCTTCGCTCAGGCTTGGGCAAGAGATGTTCAGGATCCCTGGGCACTAGAAATAGTCTCTCAGGGTTATCTTCTAGAATTCAAGGAACTACCCCCAAGGGGAAGGTTCCACATGTCTCACTTATCTTCAAACCAAATAAAGAGACAGGCATTCTTACATTGTGTAGAAGACCTGTTAAAAATGGGAGTGATATACCCAGTTCCAACTGTGGAACAAGGACTGGGGTTTTACTCAAATCTGTTTGTAGTTCCCAAAAAAGAGGGAACCTTCAGACTAATTCTGGATTTAAAGATTCTAAACAAATTTCTCAGAGTGCCATCGTTCAAAATGGAAACTATTCGAACGATTTTACCTACAATCCAGGAGGGTCAATTTATGACTACCGTGGATTTAAAGGATGCGTATCTACATATTCCTATCCACAAAGATCATCATCAGTTCCTAAGGTTCGCCTTTCTGGACAAACATTACCAGTTTGTGGCTCTCCCATTCGGGCTAGCCACTGCTCCAAGGATTTTCACAAAGGTACTCGGGTCCCTTCTAGCGGTTCTAAGACCAAGGGGCATTGCAGTGGCACCTTACTTGGACGACATTCTGATACAAGCGTCGTCTCAAAGGCAAAGGCTCACACAGACATCGTTCTGGCCTTTCTCAGATCTCACGGGTGGAAGGTGAACATAGAAAAAAGTTCCCTGTCTCCGTCGACAAGAGTTCCTTTCTTGGGGACAATAATAGATTCTTTAGAAATGAAGATTTTCCTGACAGATGTCAGAAAGTCAAAGCTTCTAAACGCTTGTCAAGTTCTTCACTCTGTTCTACGACCTTCCATAGCTCAGTGCATGGAAGTAGTAGGGTTGATGGTTTCAGCAATGGACATAGTTCCTTTTGCGCGAATTCATCTAAGACCATTACAACTGTGCATGCTGAAACAGTGGAATGGGGACTATACAGACTTGTCTCCAGTGATTCAAGTAGATCAGAAGACCAGAGACTCACTCCGTTGGTGGCTGACCCAGGATCACCTGTCCTAGGGAATGAGCTTCCGCAGACCAGAGTGGGTCATCGTCACGACCGACGCCAGTCTATTGGGCTGGGGCGCGGTCTGGGACTCCCTGAAAGCTCAGGGTCTATGGTCTCGGGAAGAGTCTCTTCTCCCGATAAACATTCTGGAACTGAGAGCGATATTCAATACTCTCAGGGCTTGGCCTCAACTAGCAAAGGCCAGATTCATAAGATTCCAATCAGACAACATGACGACTGTTGCTTACATCAATCATCAGGGGGGAACAAGGAGTTCCCTGGCGATGAGAGAAGTGACCTAAATCTGCGATCCACATCCCAGGAGTGGAAAACTGGGAGGCGGATTATCTGAGTCGTCAGACATTCCATCCGGGGGAGTGGGAACTCCACCCGGAGGTATTTGCCCAGTTGACCCAATTATGGGGCATTCCAGACATGGATCTGATGGCGTCTCGTCAGAACTTCAAGGTTCCTTGCTACGGGTCCAGATCCAGGGATCCCAAGGCAACTCTAGTGGATGCATTGGTGGCGCCTTGGGCCTTCAACCTAGCTTATGCGTTTCCACCGTTCCCTCTCATTCCCAGGCTGGTAGCCAGGATCAAACAGGAGAAGGCCTCGGTGATTTTGATAGCTCCTGCGTGGCTACGCAGGACTTGGTATGCAGACCTGGTGAATATGTCATCGGCTCCACCATGGAAGCTACCTTTGAGACAGGATCTTCTAGTACAAGGTCCATTCGAACATCCAAACCTAGTTTCTCTCCAGCTGACGGCTTGGAAATTGAACGCTTGATTTTATCTAAGCGTGGGTTTTCGGATTCTGTGATAGATACTCTGGTACAAGTCAGAAAACCTGTGACTAGAAAGATTTACCATAAAATATGGAAAAAATATATCTGTTGGTGTGAATCCAAGGGATTCTCATGGAGTAAGATTAAAATTCCTAGGATCCTTTCCTTTCTCCAAGAAGGTTTGGATAAGGGATTGTCAGCAAGTTCTCTAAAGGGACAGATTTCTGCTTTATCTGTCTTGTTACACAAACGACTGGCAGCTGTGCCAGATGTTTAAGCTTTTGTTCAGGCTTTGGTCAGGATCAAGCCTGTTTACAGACCTTTGACTCCTCCCTGGAGTCTAAATTTAGTTCTTTCAGTTCTTCAAGGGGTTCCGTTTGAACCCTTACATTCCATAGATATCAAGTTGTTATCTTGGAAAGTTCTGTTTTTGGTTGCTATTTCTTCTGCTAGAAGAGTTTCTGAATTATCTGCTCTGCAGTGTAATCCGCCCTATCTGGTGTTCCATTCAGATAAGGTTGTTTTGCATACTAAACCTGGTTTCCTTCCAAAAGTTGTTTCCAACAAGAATATTAACCAGGAAATAGTTGTGCCTTCTTTGTGCCCGAATCCAGTTTCAAAGAAGGAACGTTTGTTACACAATTTAGATGTAGTCCGTGCTTTAAAGTTCTATTTAGAAGCAACAAAGGATTTCAGACAAACATCTTCTCTGTTTGTCGTGTATTCTGGCAAGAGGAGAGGTCAAAAAGCTACTGCTACCTCTCTTTCCTTTTGGCTGAAAAGCATCATCCGATTGGCTTATGAGACTGCCGGACTGCAGCCTCCCGAACGAATCACAGCTCACTCTACTAGGGCTGTGGCTTACACATGGGCCTTCAAGAACGAGGCTTCTGTTGATCAGATATGTAAGGCAGCGACTTGGTCTTCTCTGCACACTTTTGCCAAATTCTACAAATTTGATACTTTTGCTTCTTCGGAGGCTATTTTTGGGAGAAAGGTTTTGCAAGCCGTGGTGCCTTCTGTTTAGGTAACCTGATTTGCTCCCTCCCTTCATCCGTGTCCTAAAGCTTTGGTATTGGTTCCCACAAGTTATGGATGACGCCGTGGACCGGACACACCAATATTGGAGAAAAGAGAATTTATGCTTACCTGATAAATTACTTTCTCCAACGGTGTGTCCGGTCCACGGCCCGCCCTGGTTTTTTAATCAGGTTTGATAAATTTCTTTCTTTAACTACAGTCACCACGGCACCCTATAGTTTCTCCTTTTTTTCTCCTGTCTGTCGGTCGAATGACTGGGGAGGGCGGAGCCTGGGAGGGACTATATTGACAGCTTTTGCTGTGCTCTTTGCCATTTCCTGTTGGGGAGGAGAATATTCCCACAAGTTATGGATGACGCCGTGGACCGGACACACCGTTGGAGAAAGTAATTTATCAGGTAAGCATAAATTCTGTTTTTCGTTCTTTTCGAAATTTCAAAGGAAATTCCTTATCTTCCTCCTCCAGACAGGAGGGAAGCTATTCCCAATCTAAGTCCACTTGGAGACCCAATCAGTGGACCTAGGGTAAACAGTCTAAGAAGCCAGCTGCTGAATCCAAGTCAGCATGAAGGGCATGCCCCCGACCCAGGTCCAGATATGGTAGGGGGCAGATTTTCTTTCTTCACTCAAGGCTTGGATGCGGGATGTCCAAGATCCCTGGGCTATAGAGATAGTGTCTCAGGGATACAAGCTGGAATTCAAAATGTTTCCTCCTCGGGGGAGATTCCTTCTTTCCAGATTATCTGCAAACCAGACAAAGAAAGAGGCATTCTTGCACTGGTGTAAGAGACCTTGCTTCCTTGAGAGTAATTATTCCAGTTCCTGCCCAGGAACACGGGAAGGGTTTTTATTCAAATCTGTTTATGGTTCCCAAGAAAGGGGGAACTTTCAAACCGATATTAGATCTCAAGAGTATAAACAAGTCTCTCAGGGTCCCATCATTCAAGATGGAGACTATTCGTACTATTCTGCCATTGATCCAGGAGGGTCAATTCATGACGACAGTGGATTTAAAGAACACTTATCTTCCTGTTTCTATCCAAAGAGATCATCTCAACTTTCTGAGATTTACCTTTCTGGACAAGCATTTCCAGTTTGTGGCTATTCCATTCAGTTTAGACACGGCTCCCAGAATTTTCTCAAAGGTCCTGGGGTCTCTGCTAGCGGTTTTAAGACCGCGGGGCGTTGCAGTGGCGCCCTAACTGGACGACATTCTAATACAGGCTCCGTCTTGCCTTCTAGCAAGAGCTCATACAGACATAGTGCTAGCTTTCCTGAGGTCCCACGGGTGGAAGTTAAAACTGAAAAAGAGTTCGCTAGTTCCAAGGACAAGGGTAACTTTCTTAGGAACTCTAATAGTTTCTGTATTAATAAAGATTTTTCTGACAGAAGTCAGGATATCAAAGATTATAGAGATCTGTCAAGTTCTCCGGTCTACGCCTCGACCATCAGTAACTGACCTTTGCAATTAAACATGTTCAGGCAGTGGAAAGGCTGGACAGCTAGCTCAGCATGCTAAGGTGCTGTGACTGAGCTCTATAGCAACCCAAGGGTTACAGGTTCGATCCCCGACGAGGTCCACTCAGTCTTTTATTCTCCCGAGGTCAATAAAATGAGCAGTGCCTTGAGACCCTGACGGGTGATTAGCCATGCTTTACAAGTACCCAATACATATGTCATCTGAGTATTTTTTTTTTTTTTTTTTTATTTTTTTTTTATAACATTTTTATTGAGGAGTTGCATAATACAGTGGTTTGGGACACCAAAATGGGGAGAAAATACATATATAAGAAAACAAATAGACAAAAATTATGTATTCAGCGGTATGGAAAACATTCTGGTGGTTCTTGGTTGATTTTCCTCATTTTAGTCCCTTTAAAACATATTATGGACCGCTCTTGGATCCTTATTTATAATATATAGGAAACATGTAGGGATAAATAAGCATAAACAGAACATACACAAAACTGGATAACAAAATGTAGGATACAGGTTAGAACTCAAATATTCATGTCATATTTGATGTACAGGGTTGTACAATATCATAAAATAATTGACAAAACATTAATGTGCTTGAAAATGCTCTTATATTGATAAATCATGTTATTCATGAGTCATGGCAGAATACACATACACTGGCATATGCATCCCTGATAGAAATTATATTAAAATTGATCAGATATAGGAGACAGCTGTATTGGCCATAATTGGGGATAACTAAGAATTATAAGGCCAATCTATATTTAAGAGATATTTGGTATGCGCAGTTATGCCTAAGGGAAATTACTTCATTGCCATGTTCGCCCCTCAGTGTGAGAAAGACCGATCCATGTCTTTAAAATCTTATATGCAAATACAATTAGTGACACAGGGACCCAGCTGGGGAGCGTTAAGAAAACAAAAGATAATAATAAAAATAATACGAGTCAGTGTTGTGTAAGAGGCCAAAGTGCCACTATGCTATTCAGCTAAGCCTAATATTGGAAACTGAGGAGATGAGACATTCGGCAGATAAAGGGTTATATTCTACCGGTGTTTCTAATTGCGAGTGGGTCAGCACTTTCAATGTGTCCAGGACTGCTAAAGTGTGTGTGATAAACAGAATTAGCCTTAACATGTTACAATACCTGGGCTCTCAAGATTGAAAGTGAATTATCAGCGTTCATTTGGTAATGTTGCAATCAGGAGCGATCAGTACATTTATCTATCGCCAGTTACTACCCGCCGGTATTTGGTATTATTATAAACATTTTTTGCCATCGCATCAATACATGTAATAACCAGTCAACTTTTAAATATATAACAAAACATAAAGTAAAAGAAAGGGAGGCTTAACTATATATATTGGCAAGAGACGTTCCTCCAGAGAGTCCATAGGGAAAGTAAAATCTAAGCTAGCAGATAGTTAGCGGTTTACCCCAGTGAGCTCAGTCAGGTGTGATCTGCTTGGGAGGGGTATCTGCCGACTACCCCTCTCCTGTGGCTGGGAAGCGTCCATCACTGTGGGAGCAATAGGTATCCTTAATCAAAGAATATATTTTGTGTCCCTTTTTGATGTTACAGAGTTCTTGGTGAGCCTGTGGGGTACCGGGAGTCCTGAGTATGCAAAAATTGTCTCCATCGGCCTCATTTAGAGACAGAGGTTTTTTTTTTGTTTTTTTTTTAAATATTTTTTATTGAGGAAAAATTATTGGCATACACAATAAACTGCACAGCATAATACAAATGCTCTTCAAAAATACTTATACCAAGGAGTATCTTATAGGACACATCAACATAATAAGATAGAAAATAAAATACATGAGATGAGCAATAGGTATCATCCAAGAAGAGTAAAACCCAAGGCACATACTATAAGCGTATAGGTGATGTACAGTAACTTATCGGTAATTTACATGTTTGCTGTAGAGAATAGGGTAGGTTAAGGAAATACTAGCCAATAAGAAGAATTGAGCCCTCAAATTCATGCAGAAGGCCTCTCTTGGACCTCACATCATATAGAATAGTGACAATTATTGAGAGCAATCTGGTTTATAGGAGACCACTCATGGATCTCTTTAATGTAACCTCAGATTTTCTATTATTTAGCTATGCTTTTTGAGTAGGTATACTGAGTTAAAAATTTTGTAAGTTTGTATTTATCGGCGCCAGCTAAATAGAATCATGGTGTTGACATATTCTGTGTTATATATTTACTGTGTTGATCAGGCAGCTTATACAAAAAAATGAACAGTCTCAGGGCTATTTCTAGGGCAGTTCGGCAAGGGCAAGGATAAACTGTAACTGATTACATGACTGGGGAATATGTTATCAAAAATTGTACTACTAAAACTACTTACTAATATTTGCAGCCTTAACTTAAACTAAATAATATACTGCGCCCTCATTCACCTGTACTGGCTGGTTATGTAAGTATGCGCAGGATGTGCAGCCCCGGCCGCAAGCCCCACACCCCCGCACAATGAATTTATAATAACAATATAGCCATTTTGAGTTCTGTGTGAGAGTCACAATATCCAAAAATATATATTGCAAGGAAAAATATGCCCATATATATTAAAGTACAATTTGGGAAAGAGGATATATTATGCATGTAGCTAGAAGTAAGACCCTCACAATGGTATAAAACCCCTGAAAAATTCAGATTGTGGTACCTATTGAAAACCCTTAATATTATAGTATAGGGACTTGCTTATAAAACAGTAATTGCATTTAAACCATTCAACTTAGTGCTGTTAGGACATTGTAAAGAACCAAGCAAAACTTAATAATATGGTATAAAAAAACTGGCAAATGAAACAGTAACTGCATGTAAAGTATACAACTTAGAGCCGTTATGACAGTGTAAAGGACCAGGCTAACCAATTCCAGTGTTAATCCTTATGATCATATCATTAGGTTGCCAAATCTTATAAAGTCTGCGTCTGAACCAAGGAATAGTAAACAAATATTGTCTCTGATCTTGAATAGTGTCCCAGATGTACATCCTTTTGTCATTGCAGCAAGGGGTTTGCAAAATTTGTAAAGTTAGTAGGGGTCTTTGTGCTAGTGCCCACGTATCTATATGAGCTTGGGGCAAATGTTCCAAAAAGACTTTCGTGTCTGAATGTTCCTCAGCATGCATAAAAGCTGAGTGAGTCACAACTATAATTCCCCTGTCGCGCCCTGTATCTGCTGCATAGTCGGCAAGTTTCCATCTGGGCTCAACATTCACACTAACCTCGCCATGTTTCTCAGGCCCTGCGATGGCGCGCACCCCTTGTGTTTCAGTCAGGGTAGGTTTAAGACGCTGGGGCCCCAGAGCGTTAACGCTTAAGTGCGGCACCAAAACAGGGTCAACTGAAGTGTGTTGCCGAAGTGCCGTGGAACTTTCAGGGCGAAATGCTTCAGACAGCTGTTCTTCCAAAGCCGCATGGTGATCCGTGAGGAGATTCTGTAGCGCTTGTAACAGGGCGCTGATACAAGTCATGTCTTCTTCCATAGCAAGCGGCTGGTCGGCATATCAAACAGGAATCAGGAGCTGCGCTGGCACCTTCTTGGTACTGAATATTCAGCACTTTGTGTCGCTCGCATCTGACACTCAGTGCTGCTTAACGACAAGGCCTTGGTGTGCCTCGCCGGGGGGTAATATAAAAAGGCCTCAACCTTCCAAGCCGCTCCGGGCGCTCAAAACTGCAGAAATCTTGTCTATGTTAGGCTCATCAAATGCAGGTTCTGAAATTGGTTAGAGATCTGTATGGTTAGCTATAATTCGAGCCGTTTAGAAGGTTATTCCAAGTAGAGATATATAGGATGCAGGAGCAGAGTGGAAAAAAGCAGCCTATCATGGCTGCCACCCGGAAGTTCCCCCCAGAGACAGAGGTTTTGAGTTGTTTGCAGGTCGTGTAATGGGCGCTGCAGTGCTGGGATTGAGTGGCCAAGACTCCTGCATGGCCATGCAGTATGCAGCTATGTAACGATCCAGCTTATCAAGCCAGGTACTGCCGCAAGAGGGTTTGACACCATAAATTTTCACAAGGCAGGTGTTCAGTAGTTTAGGTCGTTCTGGGCTTTGTAGGCACTGTGATATGTTTTTAGAGAGATTTCCCCTTTCATCTGACTGCGGTATGGGGTCCAAGTGATCAAGTACTTTCTCATCCGACTGCCCGGTGAAGTGTATTAATTTGTCAGCCATGCCGGGGTTCTTCGACCAAGATGGCACAGCCTGTGAATTAAAGTCAGACGGAGCAGTTTTTCTGCTGTGTGGGTTGTTTGGTGATTTTTTTAGCAGAGTCTCGCTCCTCCGGCTGCGTCTGAGGGTATGTTTCATGTAGAAGCTTGTCCTCCTTCCTTTTTTCTCTCCAGTCTCCTTCTTTGGCAACGTGTTTTGCAATTTTTTGCGATGAGTCCCCAGTACTTGTATGTTTCAGCAGTATTGAAGTGTTCTCCACATGGTTTAGAGGTAGCGACCTGTTGTAGATTTTGAGAAGTAAGTTCTCTAATCTAGAGAAACGCTGGTCCAGGTCTCTTGCAAGATCTATTTCCCACGTGGTCATCATAACAGACTGGTCGTGCATACAATATTTTTGTGATAAAGGGTTGTGTTGTGTGAAATGATAGTAATATGGGGCAGATATATTTGAGCTTGATGACTGATGAGTGATAGAATGTGAAGAGGTTCAGTAAGCCAGTTTACCTGACGGCACTGATGACCCGGCTCTTCCCGGGGGGGGTGGTTGCCTAGTAGTAGGCCGCCGCCATAGGCCTTTATGTACCAATCTGGGTCCCCAGCGTCATTCAAACAGCAAAGAAAATAAATGTGGGGTCACAATTAACAAGATTGTGATGTCTTCAAACAATATATATTCAATCTTGCTGCTATTGTTTAATAATCGGCAGATTATTAAGGCTTCTGCTTGGAGCTCTCAGAATATGCGTCCTGTTCAGGACACTGCTTGGACACGCCCCCGTCATCTGAGTATTTTAAGGAGATTATGCAGACTTTTCTCCAATAATCCTGGATCTGGAGACAAGGAATTCTCTTCAGTGGTGGATGTCTCAAGATCAGCTCTCCCAGGGAACTTGGTTTCGCAGACCGTCCTGGGTGATTGTGACAACAGACGCCAGCCTTCGGGGCTGGGGTGCGGTCTGGGGTACCAGGAAGGTTCAGGGAGTATGGACTCAAGCGGAGTCTGTTCTCTCCATCAACATCCTGGAACTGAGGGTGATCTTCAATTCTCGCCTGGCCACAGTTGACCTCGGCTCAGTTCATCAGATTTCAGTCGGACAACATAACAAAAGTGGCTTACATCAATCATCAGGGAGGAACAAGGAGTTCCTTTGCGATGACAGAGGTAGCCAAGATAATTCGGTGGTCGGAAGCCCACTCTTGTTCTCTGTCGGCTATCCACATCCCTGGAGTGGATAATTGGGAGGCAGATTTCCTGAGCAGACAGAATTTTCATCCGGGCGAGTGGGAACTTTCTCCGGAACTAATCTCCAGTCTGGTTCTCAGATGGGGCAGCCGTAATTGGATCTCATGGCTTCTCGCCAGAATGCCAAACTTCCTTCACCCACATCTAGTTTCTCTGAAGCTAACTGCTTGGAGATCGAACGCTTAATTTTGTCTAAACAAGGTTTTTCTGATGCTGTTATTGAGACTTTAATTCAGGCTCGCAAACCGGTTACTTGAAAGTTTTACCATAAGATTTGGCATAAATATTTTCATTGGTGTGAATCCAAGGGCTACTCATGGAGTAAGGTTAGGATTTCCAGAATTTTGTCTTTTCTCCAAGAGAAGGGTTTATAGGGTCAGATTTCGGCCTTGTCTGTTCTGTTACATAAACGTTTGGCAGATGTTCAATCCTTTTGTCAGGCTCTGGTTAGGATCAGGCCTATGTTTAAGCCTATTGCTCCTCCATGGAGTCTTAATTTAGTTCTTAATGTTTTTGCAAGGGGCTCCATTTGAGCCTATGCATTCCTTAGATATTAAATTACTATCTTGGAAAGTTTTATTTCTTGTTGATATTTCTTCTGCGTAGAGTGTCTGAACTCTCGGCTTTGCAATGCTCTTCTCCTTATCTTATATTCCATGCAGATTAGGTAGTTTTGCGTACCAACTTAGGTTTTCTTCCTAAGGTTACTTCTGATCGTAACATTATTCAGGAAATTGTTGTACCTTCTTTATGTCCTAATCCTTCTTCTCAGAAGGAACGTCTCTTGCACAATCTAAATGTGGTTTGTGCTTTCAAGTTCTATTTACAGGCGACCAAGGACTTCCGTCAGTCTTCTTCGTTGTTTGTTGTTTTCTCAAGACAACGTAACGGTCAGAAAGCTACGGCTATTTTGCTTTCTTTTTGGCTGAGGAGTATCATCCGATTTGCATATGAAACTGCTGGAAAGCTGCCTCCTGAGAGGGTTGCGCCTCATTCCACTAGGACTGTTGCTTCCTCATGGGCTTTTAAAAACGAAGCTTCTGTGGAACAGATTTGCAAGGCTGCAACTTAGTCCTCTCTTCACGCTTTTTTTTTTTTAAAAAAAGTTCTACAAATTTGACACTTTTGCCTCGGCTGAGGCAGCTTTTGGCAGTGGTGCCTTCCGTTTAGGTTCCCTGTCTTGTCCCTCCCTTATCATCCGTGTACTCTAGCTTTAGTATTGTATCCCACAAGTAAGGATGAAATCCGTGGACTCATCGTGTCTTTAAAAAGAAAAGAAAATTTATGCTTACCTGATAAATTTTGTTTCTTTTTAGACACGATGAGTCCACGGCCCGCCCTGTTCTATGAGACCGGTTATTAATTTTTGTAAACTTCAGACACCTCTGCACCTTGGATTTTCCTTTCTCTTCCTAACTTCGGTCAAATGACTGGAGTGGGAGGGAGGGGAGGAGCTATATATATACAGCTCTGCTATGGTGCTCTTTGCCGCCTCCTGCTGACCAGAAGGCGT
Source organism: Bombina bombina (assembly GCF_027579735.1). Taxonomy (NCBI): domain Eukaryota; kingdom Metazoa; phylum Chordata; class Amphibia; order Anura; family Bombinatoridae; genus Bombina; species Bombina bombina. The sequence continues at coordinate 972,914,715 of NC_069503.1, forward strand.
AATCCCACAAGTAAGGATGAAATCCGTGGACTCTTCATGTCTAAAAAGAAACAAATTTATCAGGTAAGCATACATTTTCTTTTTTCTTTATAGAAAGCAGACCGGCGATCTTCCGCCCGCAGCTCCTGCTATCGTTAGCATATCGATAACGAATCCAGCTTCCTCCAATTGTTGCGTTCCCCCTTTGCGTCCAGCTCATGGGCAACACACCTATTGGAGGAAGCCGGATTTGTCATCGCTGTGCTAACTACAGCAGGAGCTGCGGGCGGAGGATCACCGGTCTGCTTTCCATAAAAAGGAGGTAAGTATTTTTAAAAAGAAGCTTCAATGTAAAGTTTAATGAATGAAAGTGCCCCTGTTTTTAGATACCAGGCACTTATTCATTAAACTTTACATTCACTTTAATAATAGAAAGTTTTGTTGCATGTTTTGCCTCCACCTATAATATAAAATTAAGTTTGTAAACTATCAATGGATTTCTAAACAAATAAAATAAGATGGGATCATCTCCCTCCTAATTTAAAGTACCTTTTTATAAAATAGTATATCATGGTAAGGACTGTACCTACAGTAACCAAAAGTGCCACACAGACGAGTTTTGTTTATTTAAGATGTCTGCTGAAATTTCAGACATAGGGGCAGATTTGTCAATGTCTGTCCGACATGACACGCTGTCGGCATTTAACATTGCACAAGCAGTTCACCAGAACTTCTTGTGCAATGCCGCCCCCTGCAGATTCGCGGCCAATCAGCCGCTAGCAGGGGGTGTCAATCAGCCCGATCGTATTGGATCGGGCAGATTGCAGACCACAGCCTCAGAAGCAGTGGACTAGCTGTGTCTTAATACCACTGCTTCATAACTGCTGTTTTTTTTTTTTTTTCTACAAACCCCCAAGACTTACACTGTTGGGAAGGTTAGGCGATTACCTTTCCAACAGTGGGTCTTGGGGGCCTGTAGCTGCTTAGATACCTGAGATACAGGCTTCTAAGCAGCATGCCCCCTCCTCCTATACTTAACATTGTTAAGTATAAATAAAGTTGTGCGGTGACGTCATCACGTGAGGCCCTGGCGATGCCTGTCACTCTACAGGCACGATCGCCGGGGTAGGATCGGTTAGGAGCCCCCAGATCTCCCTCAAGGTGGGAGAGTGCTCATGAAGGCTCTGAGCCGTCATTAGCACCAGAGTGAGAAACTCTGTGATGGCTCAGAGCCGTCATTAGCACTCAAAGGGTTAAAGGGATAGTAAACAGAAAAAAAATAATTTATGATTCAGATAGAACATACAATTTTAAACAACTTTCCAATTTACTTCTATTATCAAATTTGCTTCATTCTCTTGTTATCCATTGCTGAAGGAACATAACTGCACCACTGGCAGCTAGCTGAACACATCTAGTCAGCCAATCACAAGAGACAAATGAGTGCAGGCACCAATTAGCAGCAGCTCCCACTGGAGTATGATATGTGCGTATTCTTTTTCTCTTGTTAAGTGTATCCAGTCCACGGATCATCCATTACTTGTGGGATATTCTCCTTCCCAACAGGAAGTTGCAAGAGGATCACCCACAGCAGAGCTGCTATTTAGCTCCTCCCCTCACTGCCATACCCAGTCATTCTCTTGCAACTCTCAACAAAGATGGACGTAGTAAGAGGAAATTGGTGTATTATAGTTAGTTTTTTAACTTCAATCAAAAGTTTGTTATTTTTAAATAGTACCGGAGTGTACTGTTTCATCTCAGGCAGCATTAGAAGAAGAATCTGCCTGTGATTTCTATGATCTTAGCAGAAGTAACTAAGATCCACTGCCGTTCTCACATATTCTGAGGAGTGAGGTAACTTCAGAGGGGGAATGGCGTGCAGGTTTTCCTGCAATAAGGTATGTGCAGTTAATATATTTCTAGGGATGGAATTTGCTAGAAAAATGCTGCTGATACCGGATTAATGTAAGTTAAGCCTTAAATGCAGTGATAGCTACTGGTATCAGGCTTATTAACAGAGATACATACTCTTATAAAAGTGTAATATAAAACGTTTGCTGGCATGTTAATCGTTTTTATATATATTTGGTGACTTATTGGGGCCTAGTTTTTTTCCACATGGCTGGTTTGATTTTTGCCTAGAGACAGTTTCCTGAGGCTTTACACTGTTGCAATATGAGTGGGAAAGGCCTATTTTAGTGCTTTTCTGTGCAGCTAAAAATACTGACAGAGACATTCAGCTTCCCTCTGCATGATACAGGACATCTGTGAAGGTCTCAAAAGGCTTCAAAGTCGTGTTTGAGGAGGGTAACAATCACAGTAGACTGTGGCAGTTGTTGTGACTGTGTTTAAAAAACGTTTTTGTCATGCATTATTCTGTTTTTGTTATTAAGGGGTTAATCATCCATTTGCAAGTGGGTGCAATGCTCTGCTGACTTGTTACATACACTGTAAAAATTTTGTTAGTGTAACTGCCTTTTTTCACTGTTATTTCAAATTCTGTCAAAATTTGTTTCTCTTAAAGGCACAGTAACGTTTTTTATATTGCTTGTTAACTTGCTTTAAAGTGTTTTCCAAGCTTGCTAGTCTCATTGCTAGTCTGTACAAACATGTCTGAAACAGAGGATACTTGTTCATTAGGTTTAAAAGCCATGGTGGAGCCCCATAGGAGAATGTGTACTAAATGTATTAATTAATTAATCAGTCTTTATCTATAAAAAGAATTGTCTGTCGAGGGGGAAGTTATGCCGACTAACTCTCCCCACGTGTCGGACCCTTCGCCTCCCGCTCAAGGGACGCACGCTAATATGGCGCCAAGTACATCAGGGACGCCCATAGCGATTACTTTGCAGGACATGGCTGCAATCATGAATAATACCCTGTCAGAGGTATTATCCAGATTGCCTGAATTGAGAGGCAAGCGCGATAGCTCTGGGGTTAGACGAGATACAGAGCGCGTAGATGCTGTAAGAGCCATGTCTGATACTGCGTCACAATATGCAGAACCTGAGGACGGAGAGCTTCAGTCTGTAGATGACGTCTCTGATTCGGGGAGACCTGATTCAGAGATTTCTAATTTTAAATTTAAGCTTGAGAACCTCCGTGTATTGCTTGGGGAGGTATTAGCTGCTCTGAATGACTGTGACACAATTGCAGTGACAGAGAAATTGTGTAGGCTGGATAAATACTATGCAGTGCTGGTGAGTACTGATGTTTTTCCAATACCTAAAAGGCTTACAGAAATTATTAGTAAGGAGTGGGATAGGCCCGGTGTGCCCTTTTCCCCACCTCCTATATTTAGAAAAATGTTTCCAATAGATGCCACTACACGGGACTTATGGCAGACTGTCCCTAAGGTGGAGGGAGCAGTTTCTACTTTAGCAAAGCGTACCACTATCCCTGTTGAGGACAGTTGTGCTTTTTCAGATCCAATGGATAAAAAATTGGAGGGTTACCTTAAGAAAATGTTTATTCAACAAGGTTTTATTTTACAGCCCCTTGCATGCATTGCACCTGTCACTGCTGCGGCGGCGGCATTCTGGTAAGAGGCCATCCATACAGCTCCATTGACTGAAATTGTTGACAAGCTTAGAACTCTTAAGCTAGCTAACTCATTTGTTTCTGATGCCATTGTTCATTTGACTAAACTAACGGCTAAGAATTCCGGATTCGCCATCCAGGCGCGTAGGGCGCTATGGCTCAAATCCTGGTCAGCTGATGTGACTTCAAAGTCTAAATTACTCAACATTCCTTTCAAGGGGCAGACCTTATTCGGGCCTGGTTTGAAAGAAATTATTGCTGACATTACTGGAGGTAAGGGTCATACCCTTCCTCAGGACAGGGCCAAATCAAAGGCCAAACAGTCTAATTTTCATGCCTTTCGAAATTTCAAGGCAGGTGCAGCATCAACTTCCTCTGCTTCAAAACAAGAGGGAACTTTTGCTCAATCCAAGCAGGCCTGGAAACCTCCTTGTAATGGGAGTGATCCATCCAGTTCCGCGGACGGAACAAGGACAGGGGTTTTATTCAAATCTGTTTGTGTTTTCCAAAAAAGAGGGAACCTTCAGACCAATTTTGGATTTAAAGATCCTAAACAAATTCCTCAGAGTTCCGTCATTATGATCCAAGAGGGTCAGTACATGACCACAGTGGACTTAAAGGATGCCTACCTTCACATTCCGATTCACAAGAATCATCATCAGTTCCTGAGGTTTGCCTTTCTAGACAGGCATTACCAATTTGTAGTTCTTCCATTCGGGTTGGCTCCTAAGACCGCGAGGCATAGCGGTGGCTCCTTACCTGGACGATATCCTGATACAGGCGTCAAGCTTTCAAATTGCCAAATCTCATACAGAGATAGTTCTGGCATTCCTGAGGTCGCATGGGTGGAAAGTGAACGAAGAAAAGAGTTCTCTATCTCCTCTCACGAGGGTTTCCTTCCTAGGGACTCTAATAGATTCTGTAGAAATGAAAATTTACCTGACGGAGTCCAGGTTATCAAAACTTTTAAATGCTTGCCGTGTTCTTCACTCCATTCCGCGCCCCACGGTGGCTCAGTGCATGGAAGTAATTGGCTTAATGGTAGCGGCGATGGACATAGTGCCATTCGCGCGCCTGCATCTCAGACCGCTGCAATTATGCATGCTCAGTCAGTGGAATGGGGATTACACAGATTTGTCCCCGCTACTAAATCTGGATCAGGAAACCAGAGATTCTCTTCTCTGGTGGTTATCTCGGGCCCATCTGTTCGCTGACCAGATTGGACAATTGTAACAACAGATGCCAGCCTTCTAGGTTGGGGTGCAGTCTGGAACTCCCTGAAGGCTCAGGGTTCATGGACTCAGGAGGAGAAACTCCTCCCAATAAATATTCTGGAGTTAAGAGCAATATTCAATGCTCTTCTGGCTTGGCCTCAGCTAGCAACACTGAGGTTCATCAGATTTCAGTCGGACAACATCACGACTGTGGCTTACATCAACCATCAAGGGGGAACCAGGAGTTCCCTAGCAATGTCAGAAGTCTCCAAGATAATTCGCTGGGCAGAGACTCACTCTTGCCACCTGTCAGCGATCCATATCCCAGGTGTAGAGAACTGGGAGGCGGATTTTCTAAGTCGTCAGACTTTTCATCCGGGGGAATGGAAACTCCATCCGGAGGTGTTTGCTCAATTCGTTCTCCATTGGGGCAAACCAGAATTGGATCTCATGGCGTCTCGCCAGAACGCCAAGCTTCCTTGTTACGGATCCAGGTCCAGGGACCCAGAAGCGGCACTGATAGATGCTCTAGCAGCGCCTTGGTTCTTCAACCTGGCTTATGTGTTTCCACCGTTTCCTCTGCTCCCTCGTCTGATTGCCAAAATCAAACAGGAAAGAGCATCGGTGATATTGATAGCGCCTGCGTGGTCATGCAGGACCTAGTATGCAGACCTAGTGGACATGTCATCCTTTCCACCATGGACTCTGCTTCTGAGACAAGACCTTCTAATACAAGGTCCTTTCAATCATCCGAATCTACTTTCTCTGAGACTGACTGCATGGAGATTGAACGCTTCATCCTATCAAAGCGTGGCTTCTCCGAGTCAGTAATTGATACCTTAATACAGGCACGAAAGCCTGTCACCAGGAAAATTTACCACAAGATATGGCGTAAATATCTTCATTGGTGTGAATCCAAGAATTACTCATGGAGTAGGGTTAGGATTCCTAGGATATTGTCCTTCCTCCAAGAGGGTTTGGACAAAGGATTATCAGCTAGTTCTTTAAAGGGACAGATTTCTGCTCTGTCTATTCTTTTACACAAGCGTCTGACAGAAGTTCCAGACGTTCAGGCATTTTGTCAGGCTTTAGTTAGAATTAAGCCTGTGTTTAAACCTGTTGCTCCTCCATGGAGCTTAAACTTGGTTCTTAAAGTTCTTCAAGGGGGTCCGTTTGAACCCCTTCATTCTATTGATATCAAACTTCTTTCATGGAAAGTTCTTTTTCTGATGGCTATTTCCTCGGCTCGAAGAGTCTCTAAGTTATCTGCCTTACATTGTGATTCTCCTTGTCTGATCTTTCATTCAGATAAAGTTGTTCTGCGTACAAAACCTGGGTTTTTACCTAAGGTGGTTTCTAACAAGAATATCAATCAAGAGATTGTTGTTCCATCATTATGTCCTAATCCTTCTTCAAAGAAGGAACGTCTTTTGCATAATCTAGACGTAGTCCGTGACTTGAAGTTTTACTTACAGGCTACTAAAGATTTTCGCCAAACATCTAACCTGTTTGTTGTTTACTCTGGACAGAGGAGAGGTCAGAAGGCCTCGGCAACCTCTCTTTCTTTTTGGCTTCGGAGTATAATCAGTTTAGCCTATGAGACTGCTGGACAGCAGCCTCCTGAAAGGATTACAGCTCTTTCTACTAAGAGCTGTGGCTTCCACCTGGGCCTTTAAAAATGAGGCCTCTGTTGAACAGATTTGCAAGGCTGCAACTTGGTCTTCCCTTCATACTTTTTCCAAATTTTCCAAATTTGATACTTTTGCTTCTTCGGAGGCTGTTTTTGGGAGAGAGATTCTACAGGCAGTGGTTCCTTCCGTTTAAGTTCCTGCCTTGTCCTTCCCATCATCCGTGTACTTTAGCTTTGGTATTTGTATCCCACAAGTAATGGATGATCCGTGGACTGGATACACTTAACAAGAGAAAACATAATTTATGCTTACCTGATAAATTTATTTCTCTTGTAGTGTATCCAGTCCACGGCCCGCCCTGTCCTTTTCAGGCAGGTCTAAATTTTAATTAAACTACAGTCACCACTGCACCCTATGGTTTCTCCTTTCTCGGCTTGTTTCGGTCGAATGACTGTATATGGCAGTGAGGGGGAGGAGCTATATAGCAGCTCTGCTGTGGGTGATTCTCTTGCAACTTCCTGTTGGGAAGGAGAATATCCCGTGGACTGGATACACTACAAGAGAAATTAATTTATCAGGTAAGCATAAATTATGTTTTTTTAACTAGGAATACTAAGAAAACAAAGCACATTTGAAAATAGAAGTGAATTTAAAAGTGTCTTAAAATGACATGCTCTATATGAATCAGGCAAGTTTAATTTTGACTTTCCTATCCCTTTAACCTTATTGTACTGCCTAAGATTTCACTTAAAGGGATACTAAACCCATTTTTTTTCTTTAATGATTCAGATAGAACATGTGATTTTGAGCAATTTTCTAATTTACACCTATTAATTTTTCTTCCTTCTCTTGCTGTCTTTTTTTGAAAAAGCAGAAATGTAAGGTTAGGAGCTGGCCTATTTTTTGTTGAGCCCCTGGGTAGAGCTTGCCGATTGATTTGCTACATTTAGCCACCAATCAGCAAGTGCTACTCAGGTGCTGAACCAAAAATGGGCTGGCTCTTAAGCTAACAATCCTGCATTTTCAAATAAAGATAGCATGAGAACAAAGATAAATAGATAATAGAACTAAATTAGAAAGTTGCTTAAAATTGAATGCTCTATCTGAATCATTAAAGAACAATTTTGTGTTTCATGTCCCTTTTAAAGATAGGAAATTGAAGACAAAATCTAAATGGTAAATCCGCCACGTGGATGTAATTGCCCCCAAACCTCTCTAACCAAGCATAAATTAGGTTTTGTCTAAATGTTTTCATTGTATTAGTGTTGTATAACACCTCATTGATACATTTTTAAAATAGTTCTCACTTGTGTTTGGAGCCAATTATTCTCTATCATGGTGTATAGACAGAACCCTTTACAAAGAAATTGAGACCAGATCTGTGCATCCATAAATTGTTTTTTTTTTCTCTGAGAATTCTAGGGTTTTTGAAACCAGAGAAGGAGAAGTCAACATATGGCCTCTCAGTATTAATATTATGGCTCATTTAGCTGACAAAAAAGTGTGCATTGGTATAAGAGGAATTGCAAGAGAACTATTAATTTATCTCAAGTCTGACTGGAGTGTGGCAAAAGACACATTGTCAAAACATCCATCCATCGTCTGTATTTTAATAAGGATACCAATGTAGCTTATTTATAGAAACAATACCCACCTTCTATGATTCAATTGTTATCCACATTATATCTGAAAATATCTACAATAGCCTTGTGGTATTAACATAATCTCTGTCACCTACTTCACATTGATGGTTCTTTTTAAGTCATGTTTAGGTTCACCTGGCAGTGATAAAGCCTGGGTCTATCTGCTCTAATTAAATCCAATGGCCACATTTGGTTAATGGGGGCAATTACTCTTTCCCACAGGGCTAGTGGGGTTTGGATACATTTTAATAAAAAAATAATATATATATTATTTAAAACTGTATTTTTTGTTTACTCAGATTCTATTTTTTCTTCTTATTGCATTCTAAATGAAGAACTGAAACTATTCAGTATGGCAAATGTGCAAAAAATAGAGAAAATAGTGAATTGAGTTAATGCTTTTTCACAGCACTATATGTTTCGAATTTTCCATTTTCATTTATTAATGACCTTATTCCTTATGTGCCAAATATTTAATCCATGGGTGTCCGAGAGGGCTCTGGTGCTTTACATAAAATGCATTGTAACTAGCTTTACCAGACAAGGGGATGACAATATTTTAGTTGATGTATTTGTATTGGGAATTATATTAATATTTCTTGTTTTTTGTTTTGTATAGAAATTTAAAGACTGATCGTGCTACACCAGCAGAAGTAGCTTCATATTACAAACAATATGTGAAGGTAATGGGTCTTCAGAGAAATTTTATTGACAACACCTACATTACCTCTGTGACCAAACCCTTTAGAGAACAGGATGAATCTGGAAGCCATGATAATGAAGATGCTTCATCCGAGCCGTGCATCCAAAAAGAAAACGATCAGTCTGTTTTAAAGAAAAATTGGGAAATCCAAGGCTACCAAAGAGCTGCTGATGACTCTCATCAGTCCTTCTGTCTTTTTGCTGAAACACTGGTTCTTGCCACAGGAACATTTGATGCACCTGCTCGACTTGGAGTAAATGGAGAGGACCTGCCTTATGTGTCACATTCAGTTACAGAATTTGAGTCAGCTGTTATTAAAGGAAAGCTAAATGGAATAGTAGACCCCATTTTGATAGTGGGAGCTGGACTCACTGCAGCTGATGCGGTACTATGTGCTTACAACAATAAGATTCCTGTGATACATGCTTTCCGAAGGAGAATAAATGATCCAAGTTTGATTTTTAAGCAATTGCCTAAAAAACTCTATCCAGAATACCACAAGGTGTACCATATGATGTGTACGCAAACCTATTCAACAGGCTCCAAACTGCACCCAACGTACACAAGCTATCCTGAGCACTTTGTGTTTTCTTTTAACCATGACATGGAGTGTGTTTTGCAAAGTAATTCAGGATTAAAGAAAGTCTTAAAAGTATCAATGGCTTTAGTATTAATAGGTTCCCATCCCAATCTTTCATTCTTGAAAGAAATGGGTAGAAGTCTTGGGCATAATCCCAATCAGAATATTACCTGTAAAAGTAATCCAGTTGAGATTGATCCGTTCACTTATGAAGCCATCAAGGAACCTAATCTTTTTGCACTGGGGCCTCTTGTAGGGGACAATTTCATTCGGTTTTTAAAAGGTGGGGCACTTGCTATAACCCGATGTCTAGAAATACGGCAGAAGACGAAAAGACAAGATATTGTTGAAGCTAGTGTCAATGATAGCGTTTCTTAGGGATCCAGAAAAAGAATCCAGGCCTGTCTGCTGCATTTCATTCCCAAAGACATTACCTTACATGCCATTTGAGATCTGCAAATTTGTAGATATCATCTGAATTGCAAGACTTGAAAAAAGAACATGTTTTACATAGACCTTCAACAATGCACTAAAAGACTGTTTTGTTGTAATAGCCAAGTTCTCTCATACACAGAAAAAAAATACATTTACTACATATTTTAAATAGTAACTTTTCTTAGATTCATTCTTTCAATGTACAGTATTTGTATTTGAATGAAATCATTAGGCTGGGATATCCTCAAATCTAAATTTAGATTTATTACCATGACACTAATATTTTCCATGTTTGTTATATGAAATTGTTATTTTCTTATATAAAAAAATCATTATTTTTTTTTTAATCTTACAATGTTGATAGCAGACATGGTACTATTTGATTTAATGTTATTTACAAAATATATATATCCTTTTATATGTATATACATATATCTATAGCAAGGAATAGCAAATTATTAGTCACAATACTGTTTTACATAAAAAAAGGTATTATATAAGTGCTCTTATAAAGATATCCTGATTAACGTGAGTTTTAGATTGCTGTTGTTAAAATAACATTAGCAAGCTAAAAATGTAAAGAAAGGATCTTTACGTTCAGTTTTGCATATATATCTTATATGTACAGGCAGTCCCCAGGTTACGAACAAGATTCTGTAGGTTTGTTCTTAAGTTAAATTTATATGTAAGTTGGAACAGGCACTTATTTTTAGGTGAAACTCTAGCCAAACATTTTTTTTAGTTTTGGATAGCATAGGGAAAAGTTTGTTTTGCTCTCTGAGCCCGTGTTCAGAAAATTTCACATCACTTTCTGTCCTTGTGACAATTGGATTTTGGGTTATCCTGGAAAGAAGGATTGGTGATTAAGCTCTATTTTCTCCGTTTGTAAGTGCGAGTTGTACTTAAGTTGGATGTCTGTAACCCGGGGACTGCCTGTAGTTGGGTTAAAAACAAAAAGAGACCTTACAGACATATTCAATATGTCCAAAAAGCTGCTAAAACTACTATTGTTTAAAGCCAATGCTGCATTTCTTTTCGAAAATAGTCCTACATAATAAAATAGTTATTATATTGGGTAACTTTTAACAACCAAATATATTTTAAATATCTTATGTGTATGTATTTATTTATACACACGCACATATATCTATCTATCTATCTATCTATATATAAAACACTTTAAAAGTTTTAATTAGCACTATCCATTTTTAAATATATACTGCTTAAACAATGCTTTGCTTGAAATCTAAATTATTTTAAAGAATAGTGCCATAAACTTAAAGGGACATTAAACATATGAAATTGTGCTTGTCCAATACTCCTTAAAAGGGGCAAAAAAGCAAATTTTGTAACCTAGGTCTTCTTTAAAGTGTTGTAAATTGCCTAAACCAGCTACTGGTTTTCAGCATTTTGAAGAAGTACCTAGATTACATTTTGTTTTGTTTTTTGCACACAAGTAAGAGTTTTTAAAGGGGCATTATAGTGAAAATTGACATGCACAGAAATGCATTTTGTTTAGAAGCATTTTGTCATACACATGTATAAACAAAACGTGCTGTGCAAGCAACATACAATCTGTATACAGCATGCACCTGCATTGACGCTTCTGCCGAGAGACCCAATGTTTAATTTGAGTCCAATTTTTCTGCGAATAACCTACCTAAACCTCAGTCTGCCCAAATCTCCAATCCAGCTCTGCCCACTTCCTGCCCATCTTGAATTGACATGACATGATTTTGCCCCAGAGCTCCCTGACTAAGCCACCAGCCTCCCTATCCTTCATAGTTTTCAAGGAAATGTTGGGGGTTAAAGAGCCATTATAATCGAAAAATTACATACTCTTATCCATTAGAGCATGTCATTGTAAGACTATTGCCCCCACAGTACTGTGTGCTTAACCCCTGTAAATGGGTTAAACACGCAGTAGAAGTGCCCCTCAGGACCCACAGAGCACTGCTGGTCCTGAGTGGAACTCGCCACCGATCCAATCAGCAAAGCTAGTCGCACAACTCAGATGTGCAACTAGCGCTGCTGATTGGATCAGCAGTGTTTTCCTTTCGGGACCAGTGCACTGCGAGTCCCAAGCTGTGCTTTTACTGGATGTTTAAAGACACAGTACTGCAAGCTGTCATTGAAACAGTGAGAGATTTTGCTAGAAACATTTTTCTAATTTACACCTAATGTCCCTTTAAGAAAGATAAGGCAGAAATTAAAATGACCAAGATTTATCTGCTGCCAGTTTGATGCCTGGATCCTCCAGCTGTTATATTACATTAATGTTAAAGGGACAGTCTAACTTGAAAATTGTTGTTTATAAGATAGAAAATCCCTTTATTACCAATTCCCTAGTTTTGCATAACCAACACAGTTATATAAATATACTTTTTACCTCTTTGACTACCTTGTATCTAAGCCTCTGCAAACTGCCCCCTTATCTCAGTGCTTTTTACAAACCTGTATTTTACCCAATTAGTGCTGGTTCCTACATATTTCCACGAGTGTGAGCACAGTGTTATCTATATGGCACACATGAACTAGCACTGTTTGGCTGTGAACAACTAATAAAATGCACTGAGATAATAGGCGGCCTGCAGGGGTTTCGAAACAAGCAGAGATTTTGAGGTTTAGACGTTATAAAGTATATTAATATAACAACATTGGTTGTGCAAAGCTGGGGAATGGATAGTAAAGGCGGTATCTATCTTTGTAAAGTGCCCTTTACAAGTTTAATTACTATTAATAATGCTAGTCTAATTCCAAGTTTAAATTATAACATGCAGGGTTTTATGCGCACTAGCACTTGTAGGAATCAAGAAATAAGCACTTTCTTTGCTCTAAGGTGAAGATGTAATTTTAGCCTTAAACTGAATAGAAAATAAAAATAGAAAAGAAAATACATATGCTGTATGTCATAATGGTTTACCTGGGAAACTTTTCCACACTACTAAATATTTTGCTGTCTGTATTCATTAAAAAAAAATGTTTATTTGGTTTATAACTTAATTTGCTGTGCAAAAATATGTTTGTAGAGGTGAAAGTTTCTGCAATGTAAAAGTTATATGAGGAATAAAATAGAATTATTGTTAACCTTTTGTTCTGTACAGCTGACTGTGATTTAATACATACATTTACATATTTGTACATAAATAAAACATACACCACTTGCTTATAACAATGTTATGTTCCTTATGCTATTTCAGCCATAGTTAGCATTGAAATCGTTACCATACAGTTGCATAAATAATTATACCGCATAACACCAAAACGAAAGCGGATTTCTTTCCAAAGGCATGGAGAGTCCACAACTTCATTCATTACTGTTGGGAATATCAATACCTGACCACCAGGAGGAGGCAAAGACACCCCAGCCAACGGCTATAAATATCCCTCCCACTTCCCCTATCCCCCCAGTCATTCTTTGTCTTTCGTCACTAAAGGAGGATGGCAGAGAAAGTGTTAGAAGAAGATATTTCTTTAATGGGTATTTTCTCTTCAAGTAAGGACTGTTTTTTTAATACTAGTAGCCATGTTATTTTTTTAGTGAAAGAATGTTAATACTCATATTACTTAGTGACAAAACGTTTACATGATTTCATAAATAGGACGTTTTTTCTCTGAGGGAGATAAGTCTTTATTTGGGGCCTAGTTTCCACATGGCTAGTCAGATACTCCCAGGAGTATTTTCTTAAGGCCCCTCTGACATCCAGTACATGGTGGGAGGGGCCTATTTTAGCACTCTAACTTTGCAGTTTTAATACAGGCCGAGACATCCAGCTTCCCTAGAAGAGTCCTCTGGCATCTGAGAACCATTTCAAAGGAGTTATTTCTGCACAAAATCGTATTTAAGGGCAGGTAGGAGCCTCAGCAGAGCTGTGGCATGGTGCTCAATTGATTTTTAACGTTTTTTAACGTTTTTCAATCCGGTTTGGGGCCTAAGGGGTTAATCATCCATTTGCAAGTGGGTGCAATGTTGCTTTAGTCCCTTACTCACACTGTAAAAATTTCAAAGATGTTACTGTATTTTTACACTGTTTTGCAGTTTAAGTGCTAGTTTTTTTCTCTTAAAGGCACAGTAACGTTTTTGTTTAATTGCTGTTTCACCTTTATTAAAGTGTTTTCCAAGCTTGCTTGTCTCATTACTAGTCTGTTAAACATGTCTGACATAGAGGAAACTCCTTGTTCAATATGTTTGGAAGCCATTGTGGAACCCCCTCTTAGAATGTGTACCAAATGTACTGAAATTTCTATAAACTATAAAGACCATATTATGGCGCTTAAAGATTTATCTCCAGGGGATTCTCTGACTAAAAAGAGGGAAATTATGCCATCTAACTCTCCCCATGTGTCAGAACCTATAACTCCCGCTCAAGTGACGCCAAGTACATCTAGCGCGTCTAATTCTTTTACCTTACAGGACATGGTGGCAGTTATGAATGCTACCCTCACAGAGGTATTCTCCAAACTGCCAGGGCTACAAGGAAAGCGAGACAGCTCTGGGGCTAGAATTAATACAGAGCTTTCTGACGCTTTATTGCCTGTGTCCGATATACCCTCACAATTCTCAGAAGCCGAGGCAGGTGAGCTTCTATCTGTGGGTGACATTTCAGACTCAGGGAAGGCGTTACTTCAGTCTGATTCTGAGATGACAGCTTTTAAATTTAAGCTTGAACACCTCCGCTTATTGCTTAGGGAGGTTTTAGCGACTCTGGATGACTGTGACCCCATTGTGGTTCCAGAGAAATTGTGTAAAATGGACAAATACTTTGCAGTACCTGTTTACACCGATGTTTTTCCAGTCCCCAAGAGGTTTTCGGAAATTATTACTAAGGAATGAGATAGACCAGGTGTGCCGTTCTCTCTCCCTCCTGCTTTTAAAAAGATGTTTCCCATAGATGCCACCATACGGGACTCGTGGCAGACGGTTCCTAAGGTGGAGGGAGCAGTCTCCACCCTAGCTAAGCGTACAACTATCCCCGTTGAGGACAGTTGTGCTTTCCTAGATCCTATGGATAAAAAATTGGAGGGTCTCCTTAAGAAAATTTTTATACATCAAGGTTTTATTCTCCAGCCTCTTGCATGCATTGCCCCAGTTACTGCTGCAGCGGCTTTTTGGTTTGAGTCTCTTGAGGAGGCTCTACAGGTGGAGACCCCGTTAGACGATATTCTAGACAGGATTAAAGCTCTTAAGTTAGCTAACTCCTTTATTCCTGATGCCATTTTTCATTTAGCCAAGCTAACGGCTAAGAATTCAGGTTTTGCCATTTTGGCGCGTAGGGCGCTATGGCTTAAGTCCTGGTCAGCAGACGTTACTTCAAAGTCTAAGCTTCTTAACATCCCCTTCAAGGGACAGACCCTATTCGGGCCCGGTCTGAAGGAGATCATTTCTGATATTACTGGAGGAAAAGGTCACACCCTTCCTCAGGATAGGTCCAATAAGTTAAGGACCAAACAGAATAATTTTCGTTCCTTTCGAAACTTCAAGAGTGGCGCAGCTTCAGTTTCCTCTAATGCAAAACAAGAGGGAAATTTCGCCCAGTCCAAACCAGTCTGGAGACCTAACCAGGCTTGGAATAAGGGGAAGCAGGCCATGAAACCTGCGGCTGCCTCTAAGATAGCATGAAGGAGTAGCCCCCGATCCGGGACCGGATCTAGTGGGGGGCAGACTCTCTCTCTCTTCGACCAGGCTTGGGCAAGAGATGTCCAGAATCCCTGGGCATTAGAGATTGTTTCCCAGGGATATCTTCTGTACTTCAAAGCTTCATCTCCAAAGGGGAGATTTCATCTCTCACAATTATCTGTAAACCAGATAAAGAGAGAGGCATTCTTACTTTGTGTTCAAGACCTTCTGGTTATGGGAGTAATCCACCCAGTTCCAAGGGAGGAACAGGGGCAGGGCTTCTATTCAAATTTATAGTTCCCAAAAAAGAGGGAACTTTCAGACCAATCTTGGATCTCAAGATCCTAAACAAATTTCTCAGGGTCCCATCCTTCAAGATGGAGACTATCCGAACCATCCTCCCTATGATCCAGGAGGGTCAATATATGACTACAGTGGACTTAAAGGATGCTTATCTCCACATCCCGATTCACAGAGATCATCATTAGTTCCTCAGGTTCGCCTTCTTAGACAGGCATTACCAGTTTGTGGCTCTTCCCTACGGGTTAGCCATGGCACCAAGAATCTTTACGAAGGTTCTAGAGTCCCTACTGGCGGTTCTAAGGCCACGGGGCATAGCGGTGGCTCCTTACCTAGACGACATTCTGATACAGGCGTCGACTTTTTAAATCGCCAAGTCCCATACGGACATTGTTCTGGCTTTTCTGAGGTCTCACGGGAGGATGGTGAACGAGTTTCAGTTTCCTTCCTTGGAACACTGATAGATACAGTAGAAATGAAAAATTTTCTGACAGAGGTCAGGTTATCAAAGCTTCTAACTTCCTGCCATGCTCTTCATTCCACTTCTCGGCCGTCAGTGGCTCAGTGTATGGAAGTAATCGACCTAATGGTAGCGGCAATGGACATAGTTCCGTTTGCCCGCCTACATCTCAGACCACTGCAACTTTGCATGCTCAATCAGTGGAATAGGGATTACACAGATTTGTCCCCTCTGCTAAATCTGGATCAAGAGACCAGGGATTCTCTTCTCTGGTGGTTCTCTCGGGTCCATCTGTCCAGGGGAATGAGTTTCCGCAGGCCAGAGTGGACTGAAGTCACAACAGATGCCAGCCTTCTGGGCTGGGGTGCAGTCTGGAACTCCCTGAAGGCTCAGGGTTCGTGGACTCAGGAGGAAGCCCTCCTTCCGATAAACATTCTGGAACGGAGAGCGATATTCAATGCTCTTCAGGCTTGGCCTCAACTAGCTGCGGTCAGGTTCATCAGATTTCAGTCGGACAATATCACGACTGTAGCCTATATCAACCATCAGGGGGGGACAAGAAGCCCCCTGGCAATGTTGGAGGTTTCAAAGATAATTCTATGGGCAGAGGTTCACTCTTGCCATCTCTCAGCTATCCATATCCCAGGAGTAGAGAACTGGGAGGCGGATTTTCTAAGTCGGCAGACTTTTCATCCGGGGAGTGGGAGCTCCATCCGGAGGTATTTGCCCAGCTGATTAAACTATGGGGCAAACCAGAAGTGGATCTGATGGTGTCTCGTCAGAATGCCAAGCTTCCCTGTTACGGGCCCAGGTCAAGGGATCCCCAGGCAGCGCTGATAGATGCTCTAGCAGTGCCCTGGTCCTTCAGCCTGGCTTATGTGTTCCCACCATTTCCTCTCCTCCCTCGTCTGATTGCCAAGATCAAGCAGGAGAGAGCTTCAGTGATTTTGATAGCACATGCGTGGCCATGCAGGACTTGGTATGCAGATCTGGTGGATCATCATCCCTCTGGTGGATGTCATCCCTTCCACCATGGACTCTGCCGCTGAGGCAGGACCTTCTACTCCAAGGTCCATTCAAACATCCAAATCTAATTTCTCTGCGGCTGACTGCTTGGAGATTGAACGCTTGATTTTATCAAAACATGGTTTCTCCGAGTCGGTCATTGATACCTTAATTCAGGCTCGAAAGCCTGTCACCAGGAAAATCTATCATAAGATATGGTGTAAATATCTTCATTGGTGTGAATCCAAGGGTTACTCATGGAGTAAAGTCAGGATTCCTAGGATATTATCCTTTCTCCAAGAAGGATTGGAGAAGGGATTGTCAGCTAGTTCCTTAAAGGGACAGATTTCTGCTCTTTCTATTCTTCTGCACAAGCGTCTGGCAGACGTTCAGGCGTTTTGTCAGGCTTTAGTTAGAATCAAGCCTGTGTTTAAACCTGTTACTCCGCCATGGAGTTTAAATTTAGTTCTTAAAGTTCTTCAAGGGGTTCCGTTTGAACCTCTTCATTCCATAGATATCAAGCTTTTATCTTGGAAAGTTCTGTTTTTGGTAGCTATCTCTTCGGCTCGAAGAGTTTCAGAGTTATCTGCCTTAAAGTGTGATTCCCCTTATCTGATATTCCATACAGATAAGGTAGTGTTGCGTACCAAACCTGGATTTCTTCCTAAGGTGGTATCTAATAAGAATATCAATCAGGAGATTGTAGTTCCGTCACTGTGTCCTAATCCTTCTTCAAAGAAGGAACGTCTATTACACAATCTTGACGTGGTTCGTGCTTTAAAGTTTTATTTACAAGCTACTAAGGATTTTCGTCAAACATCTGCATTGTTTGTTGTCTACTCTGGACAGAGGAGAGGCCAAAAGGCTTTGGCATCTTCTCTTTCTTTTTGGCTGAGAAGTATAATCCGTTTAACTTATGAGACTGCTCATTCCACTAGAGCGGTAGCTTCCACATGGGCTTTTAAAAATGAGGCCTCTGTTGAACAGATTTGTAAGGCGGCGACTTGGTCTTCGCTTCATACTTTTTCTAAATTCTACAAATTTCATACTTTTGCTTCCTCTGAGGCTATTTTTGGGAGAAAGGTCTTGCAGGCAGTGGTGCCTTCCGTTTAAGTTCCTGCCTTGTCCCTCCCTTCATCCGTGTCCTAAAGCTTTGGTATTGGTATCCCACAAGTAATGGATGAACCCGTGGACTGGATACACCTTACAAGAGAAAACAAAATTTATGCTTACCTGATAAATTTCTTTCTCTTGTGGTGTATCCAGTCCACGGCCCGCCCTGTCATTTTAAGGCAGGTGTTTTTTATTTTTAAACTACAGTCACCACTGCACCCTATAGTTTCTCCTTTTTCGCGCTTGTCTTCGGTCGAATGACTGGGGGTGGCAGTTAGGGGAGGAGCTATATAGACAGCTCTGCTGTGGGTGTCCTCTTGCAACTTCCTGTTGGGAAGGAGAATATCCCACAAGTAATGGATGAACCTGTGGACTGGATACACCACAAGAGAAAGAAATTTATCAGGTAAGCATAAATTTTGTTTTTTCTCTCTTATGTGTCAGATTTTTTTAGAATGCAGGCAATACTTAGTTATTTTAATAGCTGCATATATATATATTATTTTTCTTGCTGTTTTTCTAAGCAACATCTTGCCCTATTCAACTGTCTACAATTTTTTTTATAAAAAAAAAATAGAACCATCTATCTCTCTATTTCTCTTTTTGTATCTCTCTCTCTCACTTTTTGGATCTCTATCTTTCTCTTTCTTATTCTATGTGTTTCTCAATCTCTTTATATCTTTCTCTTTTTATATCTCTCTCTTTCACCCCCACTTTTTTTTTCTTTTTTTGAAAAGAGCTTTATTGAAATGTCATATTAGATATATCAAAACAACAATCTGTGTTTTCAATAAGAACTAGAATGTGATGATAAATACAACTTGAGGATGATTATAAAGTCCATGAAGGTTCCAGTCCCTTATGACAGTGTTCAAGTTAGACGTGTTGTTGAATCGACCATAGTTTAGTGTATCAATGATGAATATGCATCATTTCCTCGCTCTTTGGTTTAATATTTTTTTTTATAAGCAATGTGTGCAGTTAACAATGAGTACAGTAGTATAACACTGGGATATATATAAAAAAAAGGGAAAACAGGCTGAAAAATATTACATCGCAGTTAAGGCTATTTTAACAGTCTTAAAGGGACAGTAAAGTCATAATTACATTCATGATTTAGACAGAGCATACAATTTTAAACAACTTTCCAATTTACTTCTATTATTTAATTTGCTTATTTCTCTTGTTATCTGTTGTTGAACGGTTTATCTAGGAAAGCTCAGGAGCAGCAAAGAACCTAGGTTCTAGCTGCTGATTGGTGACTGCATAGATATACCAATTTTAATTGGCTCACCCATGTGTTCAGTTAGAAACCAGTAGTGCATTACTGCTCCTTCAACAAATGATACCAAGAGAATTAAATTTAATAACAGAAGTAAACTGGAAAGTTGTTTAAAATTGTATGTTCTACCTAAATCATGAAAGGACATTTTTGGGTTTCATGTTCCTTTAAGTAGCGAAAAACAAGCGAAATCAGAACAATAAATGTGCATGAACAAGAATAAGTACGGTAACTCAGTAAGTACTGTGTGACTAGTTTAGAAACAGAGCCTCAGCATGACAATCATTTCCTCTTCTATCTCTCTTGTTTCTCCCTTGAAGGAAGGAGGAACATGCAAGTACGGGGCAAAGGGGGAGAAAATTGTAGAGTAAGGAGAGGTGGACAAGAAAGTGAAAAGACAAAGAGGTTTGAGGGTTTTGAGACAATGAAAAGCGGGTCACTTCAGTCACCTGCCGACGCGTCCCTTTCCCCCTATCGTAAGTCCTCATCAGTCGCGTTATATCCACGATCCGAGACGCCTGAGGTCCACATTTGGACCATCAACTCATGCATCTCTATTTTGGCAGAACGTACCTTTCTAATTGCAAGTGATACCTTTCTAATTGCAAGGTATTCTGCACCCTCAATCTCCATTTCTGATAACTAAGGTGTATTGGCTATTTTCCAATATATCAGAATGAGATTTTTCGTGCAAGCTAACATCAACACTAGCAGGTTTTTTTTAATTCATTTTGTAGGGGAAATGAAACAGTAATGTCTCGGGGGTTTTAGGTATATTAATTTCCAGAATTTTAGTCATGTCACCCCATACTGCCCTCCAGTAATTTTCCAGCAGTGGACAATCCCACTATATATGTAACAAAGAGCAGTCTGACCCACATCCTCTCCAGCACTTGCCAGAAGTTACAAGGTCTATTAGTTTGATTCTAGACGGAGTGAGGTACCATCTACTCAGCAGTTTGCAGTGGGATTCCTGCGCGTGCGCCGAGACCGAAACACACTTGCTAACCCAGAACATTCGTTGCCATTCTATGGTTGAAAAGGTTGTGCCTAGTTCTTTGTGCCACTGGTTAAGGTATGCCGGGAGGATGTTTTCTGTTGGTAAGAGTTTGTTGATTAGGGAGATCAGGTGTCTAAGCAAGTGGTTCATGGTGCAGAGTTTCTCATTGTAGTTTCCCTAATGAAGTTGTGTTTGTGAGTGCATGGCAATAAACTGGCTATTTTGTAGATAGGTAAACCATGTTAAGGGGAGATCAGGTTGGTCCTCTAGGATTTTAGCTTGTGATTTAGAGTTTCCCATGCCTGAGTAATCGGCCTATGTAGTTCAATGTGAATGATGTTGGGGTATGGCTCAAAGTGACAGGTAGAGGGAGCTCAGGGTTGCCATATATAAGGGACACAGGGGAGTAAGTAGTTGAGATGTGGGAGCTTGTTTGAATGACCTTATCACATTCAAGTAGCAGTTCTATCACAAGAGGGAAATTGAGAATGATAGGTGTTCTATGTTTTTTTTTTTTTATCCACAATAGTAATGCCAGTGTATGTGTTTGACGGATACTTCAAGTCTGTGTATCCACTGCTTTTGGTCACTGTGATGACACCACTCCACAACCATTTTGAGTAGTATGGCCCACCTGTATAAGTGAAGATTGGGGAGTCCCAAGCCTCCCTTCTCCCTGGGGAGGTAAAGAGACTCCTAATTTAGACCATTCCTTAGCAATCTCAGAGATTGACAACAGGTTTATATACTGAGTTTAACCGATTAGTGTTCTATCATCAGAAGGTTTAGCTTCTATCCATAAAGTGACTAAGACTTCCTTCAAAAGAGAACGAGTATGTTCAATTTTAAATAAAAAGGAGGGTTATCAGGCTTAACGTCCGATGAAGGAGCCTCACTGTTAGAAGGAGCCTCATCATTCAAATATACTTCAGTATTTTGTTGATCAGTACTAATATTACTAGTAGAAGGTAATATCAGAGCTGACTTCTTACATTTATTTGAAGGCCTTCTTAATGGCAGTAGTAATAAACATTTTTTCATTACTGGGGGTACGCCATCTGCATCCATCTGTATGGAAGAAACAGTTGGTGCATGTGTACACATAGAAACATCATAAGATTGATCGCTATGCGATAAAAATTCTAAACATGAGTCACATAAATGAACTGAAGAAGCTACTTCAGTTGCTTTACAATAAGCACACTTAGCTTTGGTAGAAAGGAGTTCAGCCAGCTTAGTTTCTATGGTAACTTCAGGGACAGGATAGGGCTGCGACATTATGGCATAAAAAAAATAAAATTAAAATATGCAATAAAGTATTAATATAATCCCTTTTGTAAAAAAAAATAAACAAGCTTTGAAGTATGGAAAAGATTGCTTTAAAAAAAACAACATAAAAACATCTGCTAATACCACCTTAAAACAAACTTGTAGTTTAAAAAATTGCTATGTGAAGTAGAGTATCAAACAAAAAACATCTAGCTAATATGAAGACCTTGATGTGTTTGAGGGCACACAGCAAAGGGAGGTGGGTCTTTTAAGGTACATTTTGGCAGGATTTTTTTTGGCGGGAAATTAAAGTGCGCATAATAATGATATCACATAAAGACTGATATATTGTATGACACGGTGAGCGCGCGTGTGTGAAAAAAAAACTATAGAATCAGGTAAGGTGCCAAATCTATAATATAAACCTCAAAACAAAACCCCCATAACATCCACGTATATAAGCTCTAATATTCTTGTGCTGTATATTTGTACAAAGAAACAAGCAAACATAAAGGGGAATACAAGCTGTTCTTGGGCTCTATATATAAAAACGAAATTTATGCTTACCTGATAAATTTATTTATTTCTTGACACTGTGAGTCCACGGATCATCTCTAATTACTATTGGGAATATCACTCATGGCCAGCAGAAGGAGGCAAAGAGCACTACAGCAAAGCTGTTAAGTATCCCCTCCATTCCCTCCAACCCCAGTTATTCGATGGTACGAAAAATAGAGAAAGGAAGTAACACAAGGTACAGAGGTGCCTGAGGTTTACAAAACAAAGCCTGTCGAAATAAACAGGGCGGGCCGTGGACTCACTGTGTCAAGAAAGAAAGAAATTGATCAGGTAAGCATAAATTTTGTTTTCTTTCTAATGACACAGTGAGTCCACGGATCATCTCTAATTACTATTGGGAATCAATACCCAAGCTAGAGGACACAGATGATAAGGGAGGGACAAGACAGGGAACCTAAATAGAAGGCGCCACTGCATGAAGAACCTTTCTCCCAAAAGAAGCCAAGGCAAAAGTATCAAACTGTCCAGCAGTTTCATAGGCCAAGCTAAGTTATACTCTTCAGCCACAAAGAAAGAGAAGTAGCTGTAGCTTTCTGACCCTTACGTTTCCCAGAGAAAACAACAAACAAGGCAGAAGACTGGCGAAAATCCTTAGTCACCTGTAAATAGTATTTCAACGCATGCACCACATCTAGGTTGTGCAGCAAATGCTCCTTAGGACAAGGGTAGAAGAAGGGTTAGGACACAAAGAAGGAACAATGATTTCTTGATTAATGTTCCTATCCGAAACCACTTTAGGAAGGAAACCTAACTTAGTACGTAAATCTACCTTATTCGAATGAAAAATAAGGTAAGGGGAGTCACACTGCAATGCAGAGAGCTCAGAAACTCTACGAGCAGAAGAAATTGTAACAAGAAACAAAACTTTCCAAGATAACATCTTAATATCTAAGGAATGCATAGGCTCAAACGGAGCCTGCTGAAGAACTTTAAGAACAAGGTTAAGACTCCAGGGAGGATTAACAGGTTTGAACACAGATTTGACCGGCTTTCTTGCCTGAACCCGAGTGTCAATCACATTTTCCGCAAAACCCCTTTTTGCCAAAACTCGGCTTTCAATCTCCATGCAGTCAGCCTTAGAGAATCGACATTTTGATGTTGAAAAGGATTCTGTTCCAGCAGATCCCTGCGACAGGGTAACCTCCATGGCAGAGAGGATGACATCCCCACCAGATCTGTGAACCACGTTCTCCTTGGCCACGAAGGAGCAATCAGAATGGAAGATGCTCTCTCCTGCTTTATATGCGCCACTACACGAGGAAGAAGCGGTAATGAAGGGAATATGTATACTAGACCGAACCCCCAAGGCATCACCATTGCGTCTATTCTGGACGCCATAAGATCGATCTCCGGCGTCCCCTATCTGAGAGAGAAACACTTAGGTGGTGAAGAGACCATTCCCCTGGGTAAAAAGTCTGCCTGCTGAGAAAAATCGCCTCCTTGTTGTCCACACCCGGGATGTGGATTGCAGAGAGCGAACAGTTGTGGGTCTCCTCCCACTCCAGTATCCGAGACACCTCCTTCATTGCCAGGGAGCTCCTCGTGCCTCCCTGGTGGTTGATTTAAGCCACCGAGGTGATATTGTCCGTCTGGAACCTGATAAAGCTGAAGTCTCTCAGACGAGGCCACGCCTCCAGAGCGTTGTAGCTCGTGTGAAGCTCCAGAATATTTATAGGAAGAAGGGACTCTGAGAGAGACCACTTCCCCTGTGCCATCCTGGCACCCCAAACAGCTCCCCATCCCACCATACTCACGCCCATGGTAACAATATCCAAGAATGGTGTCAGGAAGGATGTCCCCATGGACAGGTGATCCGGGCGGATCCACCAGGAGAGGGAGTCTGCGCATCCATATGTATCAGCTGCGACAGATTGGAATGATCGCTGTTCCACTGTCTCAACATGCACCATTGAAGAGGTCTGAGATGAAACCTGGCAAATGGAATGATGTCCATGCTGGAAACCATGAGCCCAATCATTTCCATGCACTCAGCTACGGACAGTCTTGCTGTAGACTGAAGGGCAAGACAGGTGGACACCATCTTTGCGCGTTGCTTGTCCTTGAGAAAGATCTTCATGGACACCGAGTCTATGATCTTGCCCAAGAACTCCACTCTGGTACTGGGAACAAGAGAACTCTTTTCGAAATTGATCTTCCAACCGTGAGATTGAAGTAACTGCAGCAGGACCCTGGTGTGGACCTCTGCCAGATGGTATGACAGAGCCTGAACCAGAATATCGTCCAGATAGGGCGCCACCACAATGCCCTGGGATCT
This sequence comes from Bombina bombina, assembly GCF_027579735.1. Lineage (NCBI taxonomy): Eukaryota > Metazoa > Chordata > Amphibia > Anura > Bombinatoridae > Bombina > Bombina bombina. The sequence goes on from NC_069503.1 coordinate 972,939,340, forward strand.
GGTGACTGCTAGAAGGGTCCCCAGGACCTTGGTAAAGATTCTTGGGGCCATCGCCAGACCGAAGGGGAGGGCCACGAACTGGAAATGCTGATCCAGAAAGGCAAATCTGAGGAACCTGACATGGTCCCTGTGAATCGGAACATGAAGGTAGGCATCCCTCAAATCTATAGAGGTCATTAGCTGCCCCTCTAGGACTAGGGGAAGAAATGGATCTGATCGTTTCCATTTTGAACGATGGAACAGACAGAAACTTGTTTAAACATTTGAGGTCCAGAATCGGGCGGAATGTGCCCTCCTTCTTTGGGACCACGAACAAATTGGAGTAATACCCTAAACCCCTTTCTGCCTGGTGTACTGGTACAATAACCCCTAGAGCGGATAGATCCCGCACACAACCCAGAAAGGCCTCTCTTTTTTCCGGCCTTGAAGACAAGTTTGACAGAAGGAATCTGCCCCTGGGCGGAGAGGACTTGAACCCTATCCTGTAGCCCTGGGCAACCACCCCCAAAACCCACGGGTCCTGAACATCCTGCAACCAGGCATCTAAGAACAGAGACAATCTGCCCCCACTCGGTCCACAGACCAGTCGGGGGCCATCCCTTCATGCAGACTTAGTCTAGGCGACTTCTTGTGCTGCTTAGACTTGTTCCAAGCTTGAGCAGGCTTCCAGGCACCCTTGGTTTGGTCCGCTTTCACGTTGGGATGAGCGCATTGCGCCTTATCCCCGCGAAAGGGACGAAAATTAACACTCAGGCTAATCCTGGGGAAGTAGTATACAATGCAGAAATGGAATGGAATATTCTCCTATTAAAGACCCCAGATAATTTACAATTGTAGTATATAGCTCAAAATAATTGACTATATATCCATAAGGTATAAAAAACCTTCTCAATATAAATTTAATGGGGGGTGCTCATTATCCGTATATATAAGCTAAACAAGGACAAGAGAAAGGATAAACCAGAGCACTCTTAAAGCAATATCATATAGATAGTGTAATACAGTGAGGTTATACACAAAGGGAAAATAAAACTTAAAATTTATTAAATAGGGAAATTAAAAAGTAGTGAGTTACTACCAGTGTAGTGTATTAAAAACTGTAAAAAAATACAGCAGAGCTAGCAAGCCAAGGAAAATATCCTTGTAGATGTAAATGCACAGTGTAAAGCACAAATAGGCTCAAATAACAGTAGGGAAGAAATCTGCTACATTAACACCCAAAAATGCTCACGGATTGCACTGAAACTGTCTAAATAAGGAGGACAAGCCTCTACGGATTGCACTGAAACTGTCTAAATAAGGAGGACAAGCCTCACGGATTGCACTGAAACTGTCTAAACAAGGAGGACAAGCCTCACGGATTGCACTGAAACTGTCTAAACAAGGAGGACAAGCCTCCTTGTCCTTCTTATTTAGACAGTTTCAGTGCAATCCTGCTGGTTGAAAAACAAGCCCTGTGTGTTGAAACATCTTTCGCAACATGTTTTCTAACTTATAATCCAAAGGCTCCTTGAACGAAGAACTATCCTCTAAAGGAATCGTTGTGTGCTTAGCGAGCGTAGAGATTGCCCCATCCACCTTGGGAATGGTCCCCCACTATTCTAGCTGGGCCTCCAGGACAGGGAAAAGCTTTTTAAATTGAGAAGAAGGGGAAAAGGAAGAACCTAATCGCTCCCACTCATTCTTAATAATGTTCGTCATCTTGACAGGAACCGGGAAGGTCTGGGGAGCCACCCTATCCTTGTATACCTTATCCAACTTAGGAATGGAGGGCTCCTCTGGGAGTTTGGGTTCCGGAACCTCTAAGGGTAGCCAGCACTTGCTTTAACAAAAAACGTAAGTTTTCCATTTTAAACCAAAAACCGGGTTCCTCCGCTGCCGGAGGTTTAGATGACACGGACTCCGACCCCGAAAGGTCCTCTTCCGAAGCGTCGGATTGGTCCTTGTCATTGTACCACCCCTCTGGGGCATCTGACGGACACAAATCCTGGGTCGGGCCGCTATGAAAAGCTCTATGCTTGCGCTTAGCAGAACGCGGTAAAGCATGGATCACCTTAGCTACTGCCGTTTCAAGCTGATCCGCAAAGTCCGGCGGTCAAGCAATTTTCCCCCGAAGGTGTAACAGTCGGACCCTGGGGTGCTGCATGTGGTATAGGGGACGCCAATGGGGAATGCACCTCATGGGACGGAGACCCCTCAGAGGTGGACGGCTCAGTAGTGCTAGAAATTCTCTTATGTTTGGAAGTCATAGCCTTCTCAAGGCATGTGGAACACAGTTGCGCAGGCTGGTCTACCAATACCTCACAATAAACACAGGTATAAGACTAAGATAAAGAGGGAGTATCCTCTAACGCTTCAGAATCCTCTATAGCTTTTTTAGAAAAAAGACTAGAACAGGCACCCTTATAACCACCAATGGCCCGGGGTACTCACCACCTCCTTTGACCCGGACTCAGAAACTTTGTCTCCTCCGTCGCAGATCAGACCGGAAGTGAAAAAGCCCTACTCGGTCACAAGGATGACTACGCAGGACCGCCCCTGCCGATAAGAAAGCGCACCAAAACCGTGCAAAACTCCTGGAAGAGAATCTGTCAGTTCCACAAAAAATGCCAGAGCCGCGTCCTTGCACATAAAGCAGCAATCACATAATAAACTAATCATGTACATACCCCTCTGCTCAATAATCCCCTCATAGGAAGATTACCCCTTGATTCTATAAAGATAAAGGCGCCACACTGTGGCCCTACTTCTGTGTTATCATTATGTAAAAATGAAACGATCTTACCATAATCTACACCATGGAACAGGAACACGGCCCTTCAAGTGTGACAAGTAGTAGATGCGCTCTTGACATGGACTTGAGAGAAGAAAGCAATCTGCAAAACTCGTCAACGCCGATTGCTAAAGGAACTGTTAATGAGTCGGGATGGTGTCGCAAAGGGAAGCTCCCCTGCATCTCCGGACTCTAACGTTCACCCAGGCCCTCGAGTTGAGAAGCTTAGAGGGCTACTTAAACTCCTGTCCCATAGCGAAGGGTAGAACCCCTCATAAGAGACCTCCGATATTGCGGCACCTCTCTGCCACCTCCTGTGACGACAGGAAAAGAATGACTGGGGGATGAGGGGAGTGCGGGAGGTATTTAAAGGGACACTGAACCAAAAAATTTTCTTTTGTGATTCAGATAGAACATGAATTTTTAAGCAACTTTCTAATTTACTCCTATTATCAAATTTTCTTTATTCTCTTGGTATCTTTGCTGATTGGTGGAAAAAATCCATCCACCAATCAAAAAGTGCTGTCCAGAGTTCTTAACCCAAAAAAGCTTAGATGGCTTTTATTTCAAATAAAGATAGCAAGAGAACGAAGAAAAATTGATAATAGGAGTAAATTAGAAAGTTGCTTAAAAATTGCATGCTCTATCTGAATCACAAAAGCAAAAATTGGGTTCAGAGTCCCTTTAAGCCTTTGGCTGGGGTGTCTTTGCCTCCTCCTGGTGGCCAGGTTCTTAATTCCCACTAGTAATGAATGAAGCGTGGACTCTCCTCCCCTTTAGATGGAAAAAGGAATTGGCCAACTTGATCCTATCCTGGATTCAAAGCATCAAACCAGTATGCCGCCGCACTAGTGACAGTAACAATACACACCGCAGGTTGCCATTGTAAACCCTGGTGTACATACATCTTTTAAGTAACCCTTCCAACTTCTTATCCATAGGAACAGCTATCCTCTATGGAAATAGTGGTTCTCTTAGCCAAAGTGGAAATTGCCCCTTCCACCTTGCGGACCGTCTGCCAAGACTCCTTGATAGAGTCAGCTATTGGAAACATCTTCTTAAAAATTGGGGATGGAGAAAAAGGGATACCAGGTCTCTCCCATTCCTGAGCAATAATCTCTGTAGCCTGGTAGCCCGGTCTGGTACAGGGAAAACCTCCACCATGGAAGGTACATCAAAGTACTTGTTTAGCTTACTCAACTTCTTAGAATTGACTACGACAGTAGTGTCGGAGTCGTCCAAGGTAGCCAAAACCTCCTTAAGTAACAAACGGAGGTGTTCCAGCTTAAACCTGAAGGATACAACTTCAGCATCAGAAGAAGGAATTACACTGTCTGAGATTTCACCCTCAGATGCTACCGAAATATCTTCCTCCTCAGACTAAAATACTTTTATTTAACTTTGAAACTTCTGGCAAAAAAAAAACTTTACTGTCCCTTTAAATTTTAAAGCAACTTTTATATCCTAATAGCAAATACAGGACAGCCTCTACACCTCAGCTAGCTCTGCTGAGCTCCCTACCTGTCCTGCTGGTTAACAGACTCAATAGAAGAGAAATCTGGACTCAATCCAAGCTGCTCCCACCGGTATCCGGCGACCGCTCTCACTGAGAAAGCAGAGCCGCAATGAAAGTACATCACCCTTCCGACACTGTGATAAGGAAAAAAGCATGCAACAACTCTTTTGCGGCTTCAGAAAAGACCGCCCATCGTGGGCATACCAAGCTGAACCTCCCGGCCGGCATTAACCTTCACTATGAATATAAAGCCGCTGAGAGCAAGTAAAAAACCCTACCACCCTGACCGGAACACACCGGGAATAAAAAAAAAACTGAGCCTATTAAAAATTGAGTCCTCTCGTCTCCAGTGCCTGCACAAACTGCCTCACATTATCCTATTAACCCATAATAGGATTAATGCATCTGATGTCCCATACAGAGCTAACTGTTAAAGTGCCAATATCTTTTTCCTGCTTAAAAAAAAATAAATTTAGCACTTACCTTAAAGGGACACTGAACCCCCATTTTTTCTTTCGTGATTCAGATAGAGCATGCAATTTTAACCCCTTAAGGACCAGCGACGTACCCTGTATGTCACTGGCCTTTTTTTAGGACTTGATTGTTTTATAGCGCGGTCTTGCCACCAGCATTGAGACTGCTCTATTCCATAAAGCCTGCTGGAGGGAGGGCATTAATAGCGTGTTCTTGCTAGACTTGTGCTATTATGTCCTGAAAAAACCCTTAATGACCAGTGACATACAGGGTACATTGTGGTCATTAAGGGGTTAAGAAACTTTCTAATTTCCTCCTATTATCAATTTTTCTTTGTTTTCTTGCTATCTTTATTTGAAAAAGAAGGCATATGAGCTTTTTTTGGTTCAGATGTCTGGACACCACTTTTTATTGGTGGATGAATAGTTATCCACCAATCAGCAAGGCCAACCCAGGTTGTTTACCAAAAATGGGCCGGCATCTAAACTTACATTCTTGCATTTCAAATAAAGATACCAAGAGAATAAAGAAAATGTGATAATAGGAGTAAATTAGAAAGTTGCTTAAAATGTCATGTTTTATCTGTTTCACGAAAGAAAAAATTTGGGTTCAGTGTCCCTTTAATGTAAATCTGCCTGGCAGCAGGGCAGCTCACTATGATTGAGAGGCATTCTCCCTCACATGGACCTGTGGAAAAAAGGAAAGACTGAGTAATCTTATTCAGGCTTTCAAGTTAGGGCAGCTACAACTATTTGGGAGGCGCAGTGAGGATTATACCCCACAAGTTCCCAATTGCTTGAAGAGAGCCACCACTGCTCTACTGAAGAGACTGACATGGGCTATGGCTAAACCCCAGAAAAAAGCAGAACAAACTTGCTCTGCTTTAAAATAATACAATCTTGATTGAAGAATCTTCTTTCAGACACCTAAACTTTACCACCTCCTTGCTTTTAAAGTAGGCAAAGAGAATGACTGGGGTTGGAGGGAAGGGAAGAGATACTTAGCAGCTTTGCTGTGGTGCTCTTTGCCTCCTCCTGCTGGCCAGGAGTGATATTCCCAATAGTAATTAGAGATGATCCATGGACTTACCGTGTCATTAGAAAGAAATAGCATATAGTAAAAACTTATGTGATAAGTGCCCAGTCCACAGCTATGAATATCCTTAGTAATAAAATGAATACTTACCTTTTAGACATTCACACACTAAAAGCAGACAGTCAAACCAGTACTGAAACATATCAACAGAGGTAATAGAATAGGTGTATAATGTCGATCTGTAAAGGGAGGCAGAAGATAAATCCCTGAGACCGAATTTACAGAGATCCTATGAAGTTTTCCAAAGACAAAAACATGGTGTCATGAGGCAGTACTCAATTCACTTCCCTCTGACAAGCAAGGTACTCTGAGGGGAACCGAGATTTAATATGTTTTGAAGCACCTTACACTGAAGAATCAAGCACATCATGCTTCAATCACCTCCTAAGGAGGTAAAGTTTAAAAATTAGGTATGTCGGAGGGGTATTTATAGGCTTTTGAGGTTTGGGAATCTTTGCTTCCTCCTGGTAGGAATGTATAGCCCATACATAACAGCTCATGGACTCTCGCCACCTATATAAAAAAAGAAATAGGAGTATACTGAAGACCCAGCAGGAGGAGGCAAAGGACAAGCCCCATGTGGCAGCTGTGGAAGGCTTGTAAATAATTTCCCATGAGGTAAAAAAATGAGACACTACCGATACTCCATATACATCCCTCTGACAAACACTGCACTCTGATGGGAAATGGGCCTCAACTCAATCTGAGAATCCTTCTCACAGAAGAATCAAATGCACATCTTCAATCTCCTCCAGCAGAGGCAAAGACAAGACTAGTTTACCAGTGAGGTGGGAGGGGTTTTATAGAGCTGTTGGGGTTTGGGAATCCTTTGCCTCCAACTAGTGGCAGAAAAGAGTAATTCCAGGTGTAATGGATTGTGGAATCTTACCACCTGTTTGAAAGAAACCTCTTGGTTTTAATACTAACGGCTAGATTTAGAGTTTTGTCGGTAAGGACCCGCGTAGCTAACGCTGGCTTTTTTCTGGCCGCTCCTTTAAAATAACTCTGCTATTGAGAGTCCATATAATGTCAGCGTTAGGCTCCAAAAAAGGAGCGTAGAGCATATTTAACGCAGCTTCAACTCTCGATACCAGAGTTGCTTACGGACGCGGCCAGCCTCAAAAACGTGCTCGTGCACGATTCCCCCATAGGAAACAATGGGGCTGTTTGAGCTGAAAAAAAACCTAACACCTGCAAAAAAGCCGCTTTCAGCTCCTAACGCAGCCCCATTGTTTGCTATGGGGAAACACTTCCTACGTCTGCACCTAACACCCTAACATGTACCCCGAGTCTAAACACCCCTCGCCTTACACTTATTAACCCCTAATCTGCCGCCCCCGCTATCGCTGACCCCTGCATATTATTTTTAACCCCTAATCCGCTGCTACTTACATTATCCTTATGTACCCCTAATCTGCTGCCCCTAACACCGCCGACCCCTATATTATATTTATTAACCCCTAATCTGCCCCCCACAACGTCGCCTCCACCTGCCTACACTTATTAACCCCTAATCTGCCGAGCGGACCGCCACGCTACTATAATAAAGTTATTAACCCCTAATCCGCCTCACTAACCCTATAATAAATAGTATTAACCCCTAATCTGCCCTCCCTAACATCGCCAACACCTAACTTCAATTATTAACCCCTAATCTGCCGACCGGAGCTCACCGCTATTCTAATAAATGTATTAACCCCTAAAGCTAAGTCTAACCCTAACACTAACACCCCCCTAACTTAAATATAATTTAAATCTAACGAAATTAATTAACTCTTATTAAATAAATTATTCCTATTTAAAGCTAAATACTTACCTGTAAAATAAATCCTAACCTAAGTTACAATTAAACCTAACACTATACTATCATTAAATTAATTAAATAAAATACCTACAATTAAACCTAACACTACACTATCAATACATTAATTAAATACAATACCTACAAATTAAAAACACCTACAATGAAATAAACTAACTAAAGTACAAAAAATAAAAAAGAACTAAGTTACAAAAAATAAAAAAATATTTACAAACATAAGAAAAATATTACAACAATTTTAAACTAATTACACCTACTCTAAGCCCCCTAATAAAATAACAAAGACCCCCAAAATAAAAAATGCCCTACCCTATTCTAAATTACTAAAGTTCAAAGCTCTTTTACCTTACCAGCCCTGAACAGGGCCCTTTGCGGGGCATGCCCCAAGAAGTTCAGCTCTTTTGCCTGTAAAAAAAAACATACAATACCCCCCCCCCCAACATTACAACCCACCACCCACATACCCCTAATCTAACCCAAACCCCCCTTAAATAAACCTAACACTAAGCCCCTGAAGATCATCTTACCTTGTCTTCACCTCACCGGGTATCACCGATCGGTCCTGGCTCCAAAATCTTCATCCAACCCAAGCGGGGGCTGGCGATCCATCATCCGGTGGCTGAAGAGGTCCAGAAGAGGCTCCAAAGTCTTCATCCTATCCGGGAAGAAGAGTAGATCCGGACCGGCAACCATCATCTTCCAAGCGGCATCTTCTATCTTCATCCGATGAGGACCGGCTCCATCCTGAAGACCTCCACCGCGGACCCATCTTCATCCGGCGACGTCCAACTGAAGAATGACGGTTCCTTTAAGGGACGTCATCCAAGATGGCGTCCCTCGAATTCCGATTGGCTGATAGGATTCTATCAGCCAATCGGAATTAAGGTAGGAATATTCTGATCGGAACAGCCAATAGAATGTGAGCTCAATCTGATTGGCTGATTGGATCAGCCAATCGGATTGAACTTGATTCTGATTGGCTGATTCCATCAGCCAATCAGAATATTCCTACCTTAATTCCGATTGGCTGATAGAATCCTATCAGCCAATCGGAATTTGAGGGACGCCATCTTGGATGACGTCCCTTAAAGGAACCGTCATTCTTCAATTGGACGTCGCCGGATGAAGATGGATCCGCGGTGGAGGTCTTCAGAATGGAGCCGGTCCTCATCGGATGAAGATAGAAGATGCCGTTTGGAAGATGATGGTTGCCGGTCCGGATCTACTCTTCTTCCCGAATAGGATGAAGACTTTGGAGCCTCTTCTGGACCTCTTCAGCCACCGGATGATGGATCGCCAGCCCCCGCTTGGGTTGGATGAAGATTTTGGAGCCAGGACCGATCGGTAATACCCGGTGAGGTGAAGACAAGGTAGGATGATCTTCAGGGGCTTAGTGTTAGGTTTATTTAAGGGGGGTTTGGGTTAGATTAGGGGTATGTGGGTGGTGGGTTGTAATGTTGGGGGGGGTATTGTATGTTTTTTTTTACAGGCAAAAGAGCTGAACTTCTTGGGGCATGCCCCGCAAAGGGCCCTGTTCAGGGCTGGTAAGGTAAAAGAGCTTTGAACTTTAGTAATTTAGAATAGGGTAGGGCATTTTTTATTTTGGGGGTCTTTGTTATTTTATTAAGGGGCTTAGAGTAGGTGTAATTAGTTTAAAATTGTTGTAATATTTTTCTTATGTTTGTAAATATTTTTTTATTTTTTGTAACTTAGTTCTTTTTTATTTTTTGTACTTTAGTTAGTTTATTTCATTGTAGTTATTTGTAGGTATTGTATTTAATTAATGTATTGATAGTGTAGTGTTAGGTTTAATTGTAGGTAATTGTAGGTATTTTATTTAATTAATTTAATGATAGTATAGTGTTAGGTTTAATTGTAACTTAGGTTAGGATTTATTTTACAGGTAATTTTGTAATTATTTTAACTATTTTAGCTATTTAATAGCTATTGTACCTGGTTAAAATAAATACAAAGTTACCTGTAAAATAAATATTAATCCTAAAATAGCTATAATATAATTATAATTTATATTGTAGCTATATTAGGATTTATTTTAGGTATTTAGCTTTAAATAGGAATAATTTATTTAATAAGAGTTAATTAATTTCGTTAGATTTAAATTATATTTAAGTTAGGGGGGTGTTAGTGTTAGGGTTAGACTTAGCTTTAGGGGTTAATACATTTATTAGAACAGCGGTGAGCTCCGGTCGGCAGATTAGGGGTTAATAATTGAAGTTAGGTGTCGGCGATGTTAGGGAGGGTAGATTAGGGGTTAATACTATTTATTATAGGTTTAGTGAGGCGGATTAGGGGCTAATAACTTTATTATAGTAGCGGTGCGGTCCGCTCGGCAGATTAGGGGTTAATAAGTGTAGGCAGGTGGAGGCGACGTTGAGGGGGGCAGATTAGGGGTTAATAAATATAATATAGGGGTCGGCGGTGTTAGGGGCAGCAGATTAGGGGTACATAAGGATAACTTAAGTAGCGGCGCTTTGCGGTCGGCAGATTAGGGGTTAATTATTGTAGGTAGCTGGCTGCGACGTTGTGGGGGGCAGGTTAGGGGTTAATAAATATAATATAGGGGTCGGCGGTGTTAAGGGCAGCAGATTAGGGGTACATAAGGATAACGTAGGTGGCGGTCGGCAGATTAGGGGTTAAAAAAATTTAATCGAGTGGCGGCGATGTGGGGGGGCCTCGGTTTAGGGGTACATAGGTAGTTTATGGGTGTTAGTGTACTTTAGAGTACAGTAGTTAAGAGCTTTATGATCCGGCGTTAGCCCAGAAAGCTCTTAACTACTGACTTTTTTCTGCAGCTGGAGTTTTGTCGTTAGAATTCTAACGCTCACTTCAGACACGACTCTAAATACCGGAGTTAGAAAAATCCCATTGAAAAGATAGGATACGCAATTGACGTAAGGGGATCTGCGGTATGGAAAAGTCGCGGCTGAAAAGTGAGCGTTAGACCCTTTTTTGAGTGACTCCAAATACCGGAGGTAGCCTAAAACCAGCGTTAGGAGCCTCTAACGCTGGTTTTCACGGCTACCGACAAACTCCAAATCTAGGCCCAAGTGTTCAATCTCCAAGCCATCCAGTTTAGAGATTTAAGATCGAACCTTGCAGAGGAAGTGGACATAAAATTTTGATTTTAACTCTGAAATGAGCTTTACTTAAGCAGCATTTAGAAATCTATCTGCTACTGAAGAGTTCTAACAAGAAGGAAACAGGATGTCTGAGATGTTGGATATCTTATTTGCATATTTTACCCAGAATCCTCTTGTGCATTGGTAACTGTGTATATGGAGTGTTACTGGGTAAAAGGAAGCGGAGATACTTGCCTAGATGTGCTAATTTCCTATGCAACAATTTATATTGATTTACTTTTGAGACATGGAGGATTTTAATCTCAGACTTTTACCTCCACCATAATTTTAATGAATATATATATATATATATATATATATATATATATAAAAGTAGAAAGAGGCAGGGTGGCGCAGAAAACTCAAACTAGAAAACACAGTAAATAAAATACAATTTACAGAAAAATATTATAGCAATATATAGTAAAATAATACAAATGTCAGTCAGCTGTAAAAAGCCCAAACGATCAGAAGTAATCAGGAGCACATCAAATATGGAGAGCACAGTCTTCAGGCGTTAGTCCCCTATTATATGTACACTTACTTGAATGAACCTCAATCACATGAGGTAAGAATGTAGCACTTTCATAATAGAGTAAGGCACTTCCTGTAGAAAAGATAGAACGATCAACTGGGTCTCCCAGAGTGTAGACTTCTGTATCTTGGAATATGGATAGTAGAATCCTCCAAATGTCCTCGTGCTCTCTTTAGTAAGTAGTAACTTCCAATTCCAGTGTAGGTGTCATATAAAGAGAACCAGAAAAGCAAACATAGTGTAAAACTGCTTTAATAGAACATAAATGACACACAATAGGTTACACTCACATAAAAAACCTCAACTAATGAGGTATGTAGAGAGCACATAGACGTAATAGAACTGTAGCCCAAGAATCCAATGAGCATCCGCAGTGGGAATATTAATTCAAAAGCAAATGCAGGCTCCACAGTCACAGAAGTATCAAACAGTTCATACAACAGGTCATGTACCTTCCTTAAATGTCTTACGCGTTTCGAAGGGTCGAATAAATTAGATTCCCTTCTTCATCAGAGATACGGACTATTACAAGACTCACCTATAAATAGTACCCCAAAAGTAGCTACATTCATTTTGAAAATCCACCGCGGGAGGTTTGACACGCACGCCGGCATTTCCTGGGTCCGTGACACGCAAGGCGTACTTCCGGACATGCGCATATACCAGGACCTCTGGCTCAGGGTAGACTGTTGTCATGGATACAGACAACATAAATCCCATAAGAATCGAGACAGCGGTTATGCCCGCTATGCGAGTCAATACCAAACGGGGCAAATTATAATATGACAGGGTTTATTACTGAACTAAAGTCTAAATGGAAACAGTGGCATATTTAAACTATATAATATATACACATGCTATAGTCACAAAATCACAATACATAATTCTAGTACATGGCAAAATAAATATGATAAATTAATAAATATATCATACAAAGATTATTTTACACCTAAAAACTTTTCATCAAAATAAAATCATATAAAATACATAAAAGACTCCATAAAATGTTTCATTTAAAAAGGGGGAAGAAACTTCATAAAACGGCATATATTTAAAAAGGATATATATCACTTAAAGACATCATATAGGAAAAACAGAAATCTCTGTTTAAAGCTATAAGATAAAAAATGATAAATAAAAAGTAGATGTCTATTAATAGATATATATCAACATATCATATGACAGCCTAAAATACACACACTATTATAGGGCATATAAATATTATTATCCCTTATAGAGATAAGGAAGAACTAGAGATAAATAAATAGAAAAGAAATAGAGAGGAGGCAAAAAAGTAATACTTAATATTTCTAAAAAGATACTATAAAATATAGATAAATATTGAATAAACCTGAAATGTTCAAAGTGGGGTCAAAGTATGAAATTAAATACAATATAAATATCAATATCAACAGTTAGGGAGAAGTTAAAGTGGGTCTATAGAAAAGCGGCAATATCTATATCCACATTTAGTCCAGCTGGGACCCTGGTGTTGAATGCATGGATCCAATACGTCTCTCTCTGTCTAAGGAGAGTTTCCCTATTACCACCCCTAATTCCAGTATTGACATGTTCTAAGATCGTACCTCTTAGGCACTCAGGATTCTCATGGTGTATCTGTCTATAATGTTCAGACAGATTATGGGATTTTAGACCTTCTTTAATATTAGTCACATGCTCATAGAGCCGTTTTTTGTATGGTCTGGTAGTTCTCCCTATGTACTGGAGATTACAACTACATTGTAATAAGTATACTACATATGTAGTTTTACAGTTGACAAGGCTTTTAATCCTGCATTCTTTGCCATTTGAAGTGGAGTTAATACTCTTCGTAGGTTTTTTTCCATGATACATCCTCTCACATTATACACAATTCAATCTATTGCATCTATAGAATCCTATAGATTCCTTATTTAGCCAATTCTCCTTTCTTTTTGTATCTTTCAATAGACTTGGGGCTATAATGGTTTTTAGGTTTCTATTCCTTCTAAAGATACAGGTCGGTCTAATCCCTATTTTGTCCCTCAATAGATCATCCTTCTGAAGGATGTACCAATGCTTTTTTAGGATCTGTTTAATACCTTCTGATCCTTCATTGTAGGTAGATATAAAACAAGTTTTGTTATCACCAGATTCTTTCTCTTTATCTGGTATTGAAGGACCAGATGTGTCTTTGGGCCTGAATTTCTCTTCTACCTTATTATACGCCTTTTCAATCCATTTCTTTTTATATCCTTTTTCCAGGAATTTTTTAGTCAATTTGTCTGCTTCTATTGTGTAATCATCATAGTTGGTACAGTTTCTTCTTATTCTTTCCATTTGTCCCACCGGGATATTCTTTATCCAGGACATATGGTGGCCACTGGAAGCATGAATGTACCCATTACTATCTGTTTCTTTTGTAAATAGTCTAGTTTTTATGGTACTATCTTGATGAAATAAGGTAAGGTCCAAAAATTCTATTTCCTCTTTGCTATGTTTTTCAGTGAACTTAAGATTCATGTCATTAACATTGAGATATTTAAAGAATTGGGTCAGGGAATCTTCCCCTCCCTTCCATATCAAAACTATATCATCAATGAATCTTAGCCAGATTACAACATTATCATAGAATGGGTTATTATGCCATACATATTTTTCCTCCCAAAATCCCATGTACAGGTTGGCGTAGCTATGGGCAAATTTAGTGCCCATAGCTGTTCCGCCAACCTGTACATAGTAGTCATTTTCAAATAGGAAATAGTTTTTTTCCAAAATAAATTCGATTGCTTCTTTCAAAAATATTTGTTTATTTAATGCCAAATTTGTGGAAGTATCTAGCCAGTATCCTACTGCTTCAATCCCCAACTTATGTGGGATATTTGTGTACAGGGCTGTTACATCAATTGTAGCCCAAATATAGTCTGCTTCCCATTTGATCTTAGTTATCTTGGATATAGTATCAGGGAAATCTTTAATATAAGATTTAACTTTTGATACTATGGGTTGCAAATAATGATCCACATATTCAGATAATGGGGAAGTTAAAGAATCAATTCCAGCGATAATAGGTCGACAAGAGGGTTCTGTATGTCTTTATGGACCTTAGGTAAATTATAGAAGATTGCCGTTTTAGGCTCCCTTCTATCCAAAAACATAAATTCATCGTTGTTTAAGATCCCCTCATGTTTGGCATTATCAAGTAAATGAGAGTATTGTTGTACAAAGGTACTAGTGGGATTTTTTTGGAGTTTCCTGTAGGTAGTATGATCATCCAGAAGTCTCTTAGCTTCTTTTACATATATCTCCCTATTTTGAATCACCACTCCACCGCCCTTGTCGGCTTCTCTTATCACAATCCCAGCATTATCAGAAAGAATTTTAATTTCCTCCTTCTCCTTTTTATTGAGGTTGTCATGTCTAATTCTATAGTTCTTACAGTATTCATCGAACTCCTGACCAACAAGAGTTTCAAAGACCGAGATGTAGTGACCCTTGGAATTTAATGGATAAAAATTGGAGGGTAATTTTAATGTCGAAAATTGTTTGTAGATTATTTTATTATTTTCCTCCAATTCAGATTCCCCCACATTCTGACCCCCACTGGCCTCTAATTCTTCCAAGATGCACACAGTATCTAAATCCTCCTTTTCAAGAATAGTATTCAGCTTGTTTTCTGCTTTATTGGATTGATCTTTCTGATTTTTGGCAAAATGCCTGTCCAATGTGAGTTTCCTCACAAATTTCTGTAGATCAATGTATAAAGAGAATGGATTAGGCCCTCTAGTGGGGGCAAAGGATAAACCCTTCCTAAATAAATTTAAAGTATTCTCAGGAAAGGTTTTGTCAGTCAGATTAAATATCTTTACACTTTTTAATAATCCCATTCTGTGTTTGTTCTGTTCCTTTTTGGATTTCCGGCCTCGTACCAGTTTCCCTGCTCTACATCCTCTAAATTTCTTTCTAGACCCCTTTTTTGGCTTTGCCTTCTCCATTGCGGAGTAGGTGGTCTGTTCCGAGGTTGTTGCTGTGGACTCAAATGTTGGTCCCTGAAGCGTTGCTCCAAAAAAGTCTGCTTATTTGATTTATTGTTCCTATTCTGTTCAAAATTTTGTTGTCTTTTTAATTTTTGTGTATTAATATGGCCCTGTATTCTTAAATCAGTGCCCCCATATTTAATATGGCTCATTTGTTTATTAGGTACCCTATTTGAGGGGATTCTCTTCCTATTATTAGCCTGGATATTTTTGGAGTGATTTTGAATTACCCCCACTTTGTCATTCTTATTTTTATTATTATAATTCATATAGTTCCTCTTATTAGAATTCGTCGTGGTCTTGGGGTGTCCAATAATTGGACCCTCACCCCATATAGTGCCATCCTCCCTATAATCAGGGGAATAAATGTCGGTCCAATCCCAATTGGAACCTCCTTCTTTCGGATCATTCTCCCTTCTGTTTTCTACTTCATGGAATACCTGATCATCCAAGTCCTCCCTATTTTCATTGGGTCGACTAGTGGATCTCCCTTCTATATTGTCTATCCCAGGTAGTAGTTTAGAATTCTCTTCATCCTTTTGTAGAAGCAGACAAATTGACTAAAAAATTCCTGGAAAAAGGATATAAAAAGAAATGGATTGAAAAGGCTTATAATAAGGTAGAAGAGAAATTGAGGCCCAAAGACACATCTGGTCCTTCAATACCAGATAAAGAGAAAGAATCTAGTGATAACAAAACTTGTTTTATATCTACGTCTATGTGCTCTCTACATACCTCATTAGTTGAGGTTTTTTATGTGAGTGTAACCTATTGTGTGTCATTTATGTTCTATTAAAGCAGTTTTACACTATGTTTGCTTTTCTGGTTCTCTTTATATGACACCTACACTGGAATTGGAAGTTACTACTTACTAAAGAGAGCACAAGGACATTTGGAGGATTCTACTATCCATATTCCAAGATACAGAAGTCTACACTCTGGGAGACCCAGTTGATCGTTCTATCTTTTCTACAGGAAGTGCCTTACTCTATTATGAAAGTGCTACATTCTTACCTCATGTGATTGAGGTTCATTCAAGTAAGTGTACATATAATAGGGGACTAACGCCTGAAGACTGTGCTCTCCATATTTGATGTGCTCCTGATTACTTCTGATCGTTTGGGCTTTTTACAGCTGACTGACATTTGTATTATTTTACTATATATTGCTATAATATTTTTCTGTAAATTGTATTTTATTTACTGTGTTTTCTAGTTTGAGTTTTCTGCGCCACCCTGCCTCTTTCTACTTTTATTCCTTTTTGAGGAGTGATAGGTCTCCTCTGCCATTTGGGGTTTGGCAGCTGGATACATCTTGCTGGAACTTTTTATGAGGTGCTGGGTATAGAGTATATACTTTGTGGCATAGCTTTTATTTGACAGTGAGCGCCTAGGAGTGATCCAGTGGATTCTTTCTACTGGTTCATTTATCTTCTGTCTTTATATATATATATATATATATATATATATATATATATATATATATATATAATTAGACAGGACGCTAGGGAGCAGTCCTTGCAACACCTAAGGCAGGCCTGCTACTAACTCCCATAGGTTTTTCTTGTGCCATTACCCATACTCCAATGACATCCCTCTGTCAGGACTGTAGCTCTTTGAGGGGAAATTGAGCCTCAAACCGGCCTGAGAACCATTCTCACAAACACCTTAAGCACCACCTTACCTCATCTTCCTCATGAGAAGGCAAAGACAAGACTGGTTTCCAGTAATGTGGGAGGGATTTTAAGGGCTCTTGGAGTTTTGGGATCTTTGCCTTCTCTTAGTGGCCAGGCGTATAACTCTCAGGTGTAAAGGATCGTAAACTATCATCACATTTATGAAAGAAAATGCAAACTCTTAAAACGATGGCCATTCAGCCTGTCTATCCCTTACAATACAGGTGATTGCATTAATACTGTTGTACACTGTGAAATGGCAAAAGCTATTTAGATGGGTGAAATTAACTTTCCCTTCCAATAGAAAAGCAAAGCTTGTAAATTAATTATTCATACATTTTGAGCTGGGGTATTATGGGTAAACATATTATTGTTATAAAAAAAGAAGGTTCTTAATTTGGTCTAGAAACAAGATTAACAGTACAGGATATTAATATATTGCATAAAATGTATGCAGCTTTTCTTGTTTACAATAGTAAACATTTCTCATACTGTAAAACATGTTTTGTAAAAAGGTACTATTATTACCACTGAAACTAATGAGCCGCTTCATTCTTGCAAAACTACGTTTCTCACTGTACAGACCTGGTTCCTGCAATCAATGAAAATTAAAGATGTTTCAATTGTTTTTTTAACTGGTATAGTAAGTTTTTGGATTATTAGGGAATAACTGGATTTATAGTAAAAATAGTTTGGGATATACACTCACCGGTCACTTTATTGGTCCATATTGACATGATAGCATCACACAGTTGCTGCAGATTTGTCGGCAGCACATCCATGATACAAATCTCCCATTCCACCACATCCCAAAAGGTGCTCTATAGGATTGAGATCTGGTGACTGTGGAAGCCATTAGAGTACAGTGAACTCATTGTCATGTTCAAGAAACCAGTTTGAGACGATTTGAGCTTGTGATATGGTGCATTATCCTGCTGGAAGTAGCCATCAGAAGATGGGTAACCTGTAGTCATAAAGGGATGGACATGGTCAGCAACAATATTCAGGTAGGCCGTGGCATTTAAACTATGCTCAATTGGTACTAAGGGACCCAAAGTTTGCCAAGAAAATATACCCCACACCATTACACAAACAGCCTGAACCGTTGATACAAGGCAGGAGGGATCCATGCTTTCATGTTGTTTAAGCCAAATTCTGACCCTACCATCTGAATGTCGCAGCTGAAATCAAGACTGCTTAGACCAGGCGTTTTTCCTATCTTCTATTGTCCAATTTTGGTGAGTCTGTGCGAATTGTAGCCTTATTTTCCTGTTCTTAGCTGACAGGAGTGGCAGCCAGTGTGGTCTTCTGCTGCTGTAGCCCATCTGCTTCAAGGTTGTGCATTCAGAGATGGTATTCTGCATACCTTAGTTGTAACGAGTGGTTGCATTTCTATCATCTCGAACCAGTCTGCCCTTTCTCCTTTGACCTCTGACATCAACAAGGCATTTTCCTCCACACAACTGCTGCTTACTGGATATTTTCTCTTTTTTGGGCCATTCTCTGTAAACCCTAGAGATGGTTGTGCGTGAAAATCCCAGTAGATCAGCAGTTTTTTAAATACTCAGACCAGCCCATCTGGCACCAACAACCATGCCACGTTCAAAGTCCATTAAATCCCCTTTCTTTCTCTTTCTGATGCTCCGTTTGAACTACAGCAAGTCATCTTCACCACGTCTAGATGCCTAAATGCATTGAGTTGCTTCCATGTGATTGGCTGATTAGCAATTTGTGTTACCAAGCAATTGAACAGGTGTACCTGAAGTGGCCGGTGAGTGTAGTTATTCACTATAATTTGTATTTTGTAAATAATATACTTTTCAGTCTCCATTCTATTTACAGAATTTGTATCCTTTTAATAATTTATAAATTTAACATGTTAGAGTAAATTGTCCCCCCCCCCCTTTTTTTTTCTAGCATGGAAGAGGGATTAATTTTCTTTTTTTACTCATATACTTTTTCCCATCCAGTTTTTCATAGCGCCACCAATAGAATGTTCTCTTTAGTGGTTAATATTAAAATTAACCATTTTTTCAGTGGTAGAGCACATAGTGACAGCATTATTTGATTTAGGTGCAGTAATAAAAAAGTCAGAAAATATGAGATTTAAAGTAAAAAAAACAAAAAAAAAACACTTTTTTCCCATTATTTACAAATGTTACAGTTCACACTGTTTCCTTAAAGGGACATAATACTCATATGCTAAACCACAAGAAGACTGAGCAGTCAAATTCTGACACACACAAACCAGCAGAACAGAAAATGCAAGAAGAAAAATAATTACCTTATCCTCCAGAATACAGATTTCTATTTTAGAAAAACTAATGTTTATTTATAGTTAAGGAATAGACTTTTTTTTAAACTGTAAAAGATTTCACTTTTTGCAGTATAACTGTAAAAAGCTGACAGGAAAATATCACCTGAGCATCTCTATGTAAAAACGGAAGATATTTTACCTCACAATTTCCTAAGCTCACCAGAGTAAGTTCTGTGTAAAAAGTTATACTTCAGCTGCTGTCCAGCAGCAGGTAAAAACAAATAATTGAAGAAATTAACTGCAGCCAATCAGCATCAACAGTGCTGAGGTCATGAACTCTTTTATTGTGGTCTTATGAGATTTGACTTAACTCTCATGAGATTTCATAGTAAACTTCCTTAGACTGAATACGGAAATAACATGAGTGTGCACAAAGCTCACTCCCTTGCCTGTATCGGGACAGCCATACTGATTTGCTGCTTAAAGTCCTTTGCAATGGGGTTTGAATACTTAGGACATTTTGAGGTAAAATATCTTTCTTTTTTACATAGAGATATTCAGGTGATATTTTCTAGTCCGCTTTTACAGCTAATGCTGCATCACTTTCAAGTGTTTCAACATTTGGGTATCATGGCCCTTTAAGTTACTTAAAAATTTAGCTGATGAGAATGATAAATTGGCCAAAATAAGTAATGAAATTAATGAGCATGATGAGTTCCAGTTGTCATAAAAAAATACAGGAAGAAGTTAATGAATCACATTATAAAGAAAAGAAAATATATATTTTTAGAATAGGCAACAGACTATGCGTATGACAGATAATGACAATTCAGAAAGAAAATACACATTCATATTTAGACCATTCTTATAGAGAGGACAATTCTAATAGCAAAATATAGAAATAGGATTACTCTTAATAATGGAGACGTCTGTTCAGAAAATCAGATGCCATCAAAAAGAGGATTACTCCTCAAAGTGGAAATCCCTTTAGAAAACCAGTTGCAGTCAATAGAAGACTGAGCAGTCAAATTCTGACACCCACAAACCAGCAGAACAGAAAATGCAATAAGAAAAATAATTATTACCTTATCCTCCAGAATACAGATTTCTATTTTAGAAAAACTAATGTTTATTTATAGTTAAGGAATAGACTTTTTTAAACTGTAAAAGATTTCACTTTTTGTACAACTATTGTAAAATTTGAATTAAGAGAACAATGAAAGTAAACATGATTGGAAACAAATATAAATGTATTTATCACGAGACAATCACTTTAAAAATGTGTATGCAAAGATATGATGTATCAGTACATACAAGAATTGGGCATAAGAGGAAATTAAAGGGATAGGAAACTTAAAACCATAATATATGCTTATTTATATTTATGCTTACCTGACAAGTTAATTTATTTCATGGTGGTGAGAGTCCATGATCTATTACCCACCTCACACATACATCACTAACATATAGCGAAGGAAAAGGAATGTGCCATAAAAGGAGCAGAAAAAAAATGTGCTGAAGAAAAAACTAACCTCAAAAAAACATAAGGGTGGGGTATTGTGGACTCTCACCACCATGAAAGAAATTAATCAGATAAGCATACATTAAGTTTTCCTTCATACAGGTGGTGAGAGTCCACGATCCTTTACTCATGGGAACAAAGTAATAACATAAAGGGAGGGATTTAAAAAACATTTATTTTTACTGAGAAAATAAATCCACAACCCCACAATTCACACACACACATATATATATATATATACATTTTTTAAATGCACTTAAAATAAATCAAATAGGCAAAAAAATTAAACTGAAACAACTGCCTGAAGAACCTTTCAACCAAATGCTGCTTCAGAACAAGCAAAAACATCAAAATGGTAGAATTTTGTAAAAGTATGTGAAGACGGCCAAGTAGCTGCCTTGCAAATCTGATCAACTGAAGCCTCATTCTTGAAAGAATAAGCAGTAATAAATAACACTTTCCAAGAGAGTAGTTTAACATCCATCTTATGCATGGTTTCAAAAGGAGGAGCTTGCAAAACCATTAACAGCACGTTAAGATTCCATGGAGGTTAAATCCAGGCGAGAGCCTGAACAAAACTATGAGTATCAGGAAGATTAGCAATCTTTCTGTGGAACAAAACTGAAAAAGCAGAAATGTGCCCCTTCAGAGAACTGACAGATAGGCACTTATCCAGACCACCCTCCAAGTACTACCAAATCCGAGGAATTTTGAAAAAAATCCCAGGAAAAAACATTATGTATATACCAAGAAATAAAGGCCTTCCAGACCTTGCTATAGATTCTTCTGGTTACAGGCTTACAAGCCTAATTCACGGTTTCAATTACAGACTCAGAGAAACCCCTATGACTAAGGACTAAATGTTCAATTTCCATGCCATCAAGTTCAGAGACTTGAGATCCAGATCGAAAAAGAGACCTTAAGACAAAAGGTTTGACCACAGAGGCTAAGGCCAAGGAGGGCAGCTGGACATCCAAACCAGATCCTTATACCAAATCCTGCGAGGCCGTACTGGGACAGTCAGGATTACAGAAAACTTCTCTAGCTTTATTTTGCAAATTACACTGGGAAGAAGTACCAGAGGAGGAAACAGATAAGCAAGCTGAGAAGACCAAGGAACTACTAGAGAATCCACTAACTCTGCCTGAGGATACCTTGACTTCACAAAGTACCTGGGAAGTTTGTTGTTCAAACCAGAGGCCATAAGATCTATCTTTGGGAGACCCCAAATATCCACCATCTGAACACATCTTGGTGAAAAGCCCATTGCCCTGGATGTAGAGATTGACGACTGAGAATGTCTGTCTCTTAGTTGTTCACCCCTGGAATATGAATCGCAGAGACTAGACAGGAATTGGTTTCTGCCCATGAAAGAATTCAAGACACCTCCATCATTGCTAGGGAACTGTGAGTCCCCCCCCTGATGGTTGTCGTAAGCTACTGCTGTGACATAGTCTGCCAGGAAATAGAGATGAGACTCTCTTTTCAACAGAGGCCAAACTTGAAGAGCCATGTATATTGCAGAGTTTTAGAACACTGATTGGTAACCTCGCCTCCTGAGGATCCCAAACTCCTTGTGCTGTCAGAGACCCCTAAACAGTTCCCCAACCTGAGAGACTTGTATCTGTAGTGATCACAGTCCAGGTAGGATGAGCAAAAGAAGCCCCCAAATAATAAACTGATGATCCAGCCACAAAGTTAGATACTAACTTGTACTGGGATCCAAAAATATCCTTTGAGATATCCGAGTATATTCTCTGCACCACTGACGCAGTATACAAAGCTGAGGCATTGTGTGAAAATGAGCAAATAGAACTGCATCTGAAGCTGCAATCATGAGACCTAGGACTTCCATACAAAGAGCAACCGGGGTAACAAGAGACACAAGGTTCAAACAAGCTGACGCCAATTTTAACCTTCTCTGTTCTGTAAGAGAAAGACTCTTGAATACTGAATCTATTTAAAAACCCAAAAAACCTTACCTTTTTGGAACATTGATCCTCCAACCATGCTGTTGAAGAAACAACAAGAGTTGGTTGGTTCTGCTTAAGATAAAGATGGAGCTTGAACCAAGATGTCGTTAGTCAGATAACGCTTAACAGAAGAAATAACACACACGAAAAAGACTAACCGCTAAAAAGGAATGTAGTGTGGCAAAACCTGACGTGCACATGGCCGGTGTGTAAACCAGTTGACGCGCAAGTGAACTATAGACAAAGGGACGTACACTAATCCAACAAGCGTTAACCTGACGTGCGCAACCACAAAAGCTGACGCACGCAAAACAGCAAGAGAATAGTGTAAAGGATCTGACCCAGGGTCATATATATTAGTGTGTATATATATATATATATATATATACACACACAGTATATACCTTAAAAAGTGCCCACAACATAGCTATACGAGTGTCTAAATGTTAATGCATAATACTCACCAATAGACATTTGTCCACTAGCAGCAGACAGACAAACCAGTACTGAAAAATATCAGGAGAGGTTTTTTAATAAAAGTATATTGAGATCCATAAAGGGAGGCATAAGACAAGTCACTACGACCAATTATGGAGGGCTTATGAAAACTTTCAACTCTTAAGTAAAAAAGAAAATTATGAGGAGCGCTCACAATGGCTAAAGACAAATAAATTTATTGTTACCACACATATATTAAAATCATAAACTCTAAAATTGGAGTGCGCACTCTTAAACACACATGGAAATAAAATAAAATTACATAAATTATTATGATTCAAATGTTCTGTTAAACGACCTTAAAAAAGACTTAGTCTCTTTGCTCCCTTTTGATAAGCAACATAAAACTTTATAGGGAGTTGGAGCTTTGTTTCACTCTATTCCATGGAAACAATTGTATCCTCCATCCAATAGGATCCAATAGGATTTCTCTATTACCGTTGTTTGTTGTATTCAAATTGTAAAGTTTTTTTTGTAATTGAAACAATGTATTTCAAAAAACAGTGTTCGTGTTTAAAGTGTCCCAAGTGTATTCTGCCTAGGACTTTTTTACCTTAATCTTTTAATCCTTTGTTATGCGAGCGTCACTCTGTTGTAGTTCTTACCAGAGTAAGCTATTGTTGCAGCTCTTCACAGCTGATTCGCTCTTATGTTTCCAATGACAGCAATAACCACGATCCCCGCCTTCCGATGACAAAAAGTGTCTTACTTCTTTTGTCTCCAGGCTCAAAAAAAGGATCTCTTTGCTCTCTCTTCAATTTCAGCAGGTTTTAATTATTACCCCGCTATTAGAAGTCAATTACCTAAGCTATAAAAAGGTAAGATCCACCCTAAGAATTCATCTTGAAAAAGGCTCATTGTGAGCGGAAACGCGTTGATGAAAAGACAGAGAACTTTATATTGAGAGACCCAGCCAAGACCCAGCCGAACGTAAAGGGCAAAAAAATGGAACTTCCCGGAGCCGACAGCTATATTATATGAGCTGTGAAAAACCTGTTCGGACTATCGAGGACAAAGAGCGGGGTAATAATTAAAACCTGCTGAAATTGAAGAGAGAGCAAAGAGATCCTTTTTTTGAGCCTGGAGACAAAAGAAGTAAGACACTTTTTGTCATCGGAAGGCGGGGATCGTGGTTATTGCTGTCATTGGAAACATAAGAGCGAATCAGCTGTGAAGAGCTGCAACAATAGCTTACTCTGGTAAGAACTACAACAGAGTGACGCTCGCATAACAAAGGATTAAAAGATTAAGGTAAAAAAGTCCTAGGCAGAATACACTTGGGACACTTTAAACACGAACACTGTTTTTTGAAATACATTGTTTCAATTACAAAAAAAACGTTACAATTTGAATACAACAAACAACGGTAATAGAGAAATCCTATTGGATCCTATTGGATGGAGGATACAATTGTTTCCATGGAAT
Organism: Bombina bombina; assembly: GCF_027579735.1. Taxonomy (NCBI): domain Eukaryota; kingdom Metazoa; phylum Chordata; class Amphibia; order Anura; family Bombinatoridae; genus Bombina; species Bombina bombina. The sequence continues at coordinate 972,964,061 of NC_069503.1, forward strand.
AGAGTGAAACAAAGCTCCAACTCCCTATAAAGTTTTATGTTGCTTATCAAAAGGGAGCAAAGAGACTAAGTCATTTTTAAGGTCGTTTAACAGAACATTTGAATCATAATAATTTATGTAATTTAATTTTATTTCCATGTGTGTTTAAGAGTGCGCACTCCAATTTTAGAGTTTATGATTTTAATATATGTGTGGTAACAATAAATTTATTTGTCTTTAGCCATTGTGAGCGCTCCTCATAATTTTCTTTTTTACTGAATAGTTGACATTTATTAAACTGTATACAGGTTCAGTTTTATATGAGGAGTTTGACAATTTTTTAACCTACTAAACGTTTTCTATAATTTATAATACTTATGAAAAATTTCCCATGAGGTGAAAAAAGAATCACAAACCATAACCCATACACATCCCTCTGACACACACTGTACTCTGATGGGAAACTGGGCCTTAATACAGAATAAAAATCCCTCTCTCAGAATAACCAAATGCACATCTTCATTCTTCAACCACCTCCAGCGGAGGCAAAGTTAAGACTGAGGTATGTGTGAGGGGTTTTATATGGCTCTTGGGGTTTGGGAATATTTGCCTCCTCCTAGTGGTAAGGAATAGTAATTCTCAGGAATAATGGATTGTGGACTCTCACCACCAGTATGAAATCAATGATATATATTTTTTTATAGGGACATTTAACTCAATTTTGAGTTTTCTGAAAGTCCAGCATTTACGCATGTTGATTTTTTTGTTTGGTTAAATATTAAGTAGAGGCTGCTTAAATCTAAAATGAAACGAATACTATAGTATCAGCTGGATCATTCATGGGAATATTTACTGGTTAAAAAAAGGCAACTCTCTCAACTCTTCTATCGGAGGGGCATGCCTCTCCAATGACAATAAAACAGAGGTTTAATCGAGATAATATCTAGAGAAGAGTAATTCCCAGGATAAATGGATTGTGGACTCTCACCACCTGTTTGAAGGGAATGTAATTTGAAAGGGACACTGAACCCAATCTTTTTCTTTCGTGATCCAGATAGAGCATGCAATTTTAAGAAACTTTCTAATTTACTCCTATTATCAAATTTTCTTCATTCTCTTGGTATCTTTATTTGAAAAGCAAGAATAAGTTTAGAAGCCGGCCCATTTTTGGTGAACAACCTGGGTTGTTCTTGCAGATTGGTGGATAAATTCATCTACCAATAAACAAGTGCTGACCCAGATCTGAAAAAAAATTGGCTGGCTCTTTAGCTTAGATCCCTTCTTTTTCAAATAAAGATAGTAAGAGAACGATGAAAAATTGATAATAGGAGTAAATTAGAAAGTTGCTTAAAAACATAAATTATGCTTACCTGATAATTTCATTTCCATCTGTGGGAGGAGAGTCTACTGCTTCATTCCTTACTTGTGGGAATTAAGAACCTGGCCACCAGGGGGAGGCAAAGACACCCCAGCCAAAGGCTTAAAATACCTCCCCCACTCATTCTGCCAAGGGAAAAAGAAACAGTAGGAGTAATATCAGGGTATAAATGGTGCCAGAAGAATAAAACTAAATTTAGGTCCGCCCACTCCTCCCACAGATGGAAATTAAATTATCAGGTAAGCATAATTTATGCTTTCCATCTTAATGGGAGGAGAGTCCACTGCTTAATTCATTACTTGTGGGAACAAATACCCAAGCTCTAGAGGACACTGAATGCAAAAAACGGGAGGACAAAAGGAGGCGGACCCTAAACTGAGGGCACCAAAACCTGCAGAACCTTCCTCCCAAAAGCTGCTTCCGCCGAAGCAAAAAAATCAACATTATAAAATTGTGCAAAAGTATGTAAGGAAGACCAAGTGGCCCCCTTACAAATCTGCTCCATAGAAGCCTCTTTCTTAAAGGCCCAAGAAGAGGCCACAGCTCTAGTCAAGTGAGCCGTAATCCTCTGAGGAGGCTTGTGTCCCACTGTCTCATATGCCAGACGGATCATACTCCTCAACCAAAAATATAGAGAAGTGGCAGAGGACCTTTGCCCCCTATGCTTTCCTGAGTACACAACAAATAAAGACAAGGTCTGTCTGAACGCCTTCATGGCCTGAAGATAAAACTTCAAAGCCCGAACCACGTCCAGATTATGAAGTAACCTCTCCTTCGAAGAAGAAGGGTTAGGACACAAAGAAGGAACCACTATTTCCTGATTGATGTTACGACTCAACACCACCTTGGGAAGGAATCCCAATCCAGTGCGAAGAACAGCCTTATCAGCATGAAAAACTACGTAGGGCGTCTCGCATTGCAAGGCCGCCAACTCAGAGACTCTGCGTGCTGATGCAATAGCCAGTAACAACAGGACTTTCCAAGAAAGAACCTTAATGTCAAGAGCATGCATAGGCTCAAATGGAGCCCTCTGCAAAACCTTAAGAACCAAGTTTAAGCTCCATGGAGGAGTAGGATTCCTGAAGACAGGCCTGATCCTAACCAGGGCCTGAACAAAAGACTGAATGTCAGGAAGCTCGACAAGCTTCTTATGCAACAGTACAGATAAAGCCGAGATCTGTCACCTTAGGGAACTGGCGGCAAGACCCTTATCCAGACCGTCCTGGAAAAAAGCCAAAATCCTGGATACCCTGACCTTATGTCAGGGATATACTTGTTCCTCTACACCTTGTGGTAGATGTGGCAGAAAAGGACCTTGAACCAACAGATTCCTGCTACAAGGTTACCTCCACGACGGAGATGACGACATCCCCACAAGATCCGCAAACCACATCCTCCTCAGCCACAACAGAGCAATCAGAATAGCCAAAGCTTGCTACTGCTTGATGTGGGCCACTACACGAGGTAGAAGAGGCAACGGTGGAAATATGTAATTTAGGTTGAAGTCCATGGGTACCGCCAAGGCATCTATCAGTTCCGCCTGGGGATGCCTGGATCGCGACCCGTATCTGGGTAGTTTGCAATTGAGTCTGGACGCCATGAGGTCTATCTCCGGCGTCCCCCATCTGCTGCATATCTCCGTGAACATCTCAGGATGGAGAGACCATTCCCCTGGATGAAACGTCTGTCTGCTCAGAAAATCCGCTTCCCAGTTGTCCACACCCGGAATGTGGATCGTTGAGAGCGAACAATTGTGAGTCTCTGTCCACTCCAGAATCCGAGATACTTCCCTCATGGCTAGGGAGCTTCTTGCCCCCCCCCCTGGTGGTTTATGTAAGCCACCAAGGTAATGTTGTCCGATTGGAATCTGATGAATCGGGACGACCCCAGAAGGGGCCAAGCCCTCAGAGCGTTGAATATCACTCGAAGTTCCAAAATATTTATAGGTAGACTCGACTACACTCGAGTCCATCTGCCCTGTGCAAGATAGGGACTCCCTCACCGGTCTGTCCAGAGATATCTGTTGGGACAGATCTGAATGATCGCAGTTCCACTGTCTCAACATGCACAGCTGAAGAGGTCTGAGATGGAACCTGGCGAATGGAATGACATCTATGCTGGATACCATGAGCCCGATCACCTCCATACACCTGGCCACAGATGTCCTGGAGGATGTCCAAAGAGCTAGACAGTTGGACGCAAGCTTGCAACGTCTCTGATCTGTCAAGAATATCTTCATGGTTGAAGAATCTATTATCGTACCCAGGAATTCCATCCTGTTGCTGGGGACCAACAAACTTGTGGGACCGAAGGAGAAGAGCTTGAGTGATCCTCCGCAAGACAATAGGACAGAGCCTGGACCAGGATATCGTCCAGATAAGGTGCCACTGCAATCCCTCTGGCTCTCACTACTTCGATAAGAGTTTACAGAACCTTTGTAAAGACTCTTGGGGCAGTCGCCAGACCAAACGGAAGGGCCACAAACGGAAAGTGCTGGTCTAGGAAAGCGAATCTTAGAAACCTGAAGTGATCCTTGTGGATTGGAATGTGAAGGTAAGCGTCCTTCAGGTCTATAGTCGACATGAATTGCCCCTCTTGAACCAGGGGTAAAATTGACCTGATCGTCTCCATCTTGAACGATGGAACTGACAAAAACTTGTTTAGGGCCTTTAGGTCCAGAATTGGACAAAACGTGCCCTCCTTCTTTGGGACCACGAAAAGGTTTGAATAATACCCCAGACCTCTTTTTTCCAGAGGGACTGGGACGATTACCCCGAGAGATGAGAGATCCCTCACACACCCTAGGAAGGCGTCTCTCTTTTCGTGTCTTGAAGATATGTTTGACAGGAGGAATCTGCCTCTGGGTGGATAGGACTTGAAACCTATCCTGTAACCCTGGGCTACGACCTCCAGACCCCAAGGGTCTATAACGTCTCTTCTACAGGCCTCCGCAAAAAGATAGTCTGTCCCCTACCTGATCCGAGGACGGATCGGGGCCGCCCCATCATGCCCACTTTGACTCGCCGGGCTTCCACGATCCCTTGGATTGCTCAGATTTTGCGGCAAGCTGCTGGCGCTGAGACTTGTCCGCACGAAAGGGATGAAAAGTAGACCCCTTAGGTTTAGCCTTCTTATCCTAAGGCAAAAAGGCCCCCTTGCCACCCATGACCTTAGATATGATAGAATCCAGGCCCGGACCAAACAAAATTTTCCCCTTGAATGGGAGGGAAAACAAGCGAGACTTGGAAGTCATATCAGCAGATCATGACTTTAGCCACAGAGCCCTGCGGGCTAAACCGGAAAACACTGATGTCTTAGCATCACATATGAACGAATGCGCTACCCTTAAGTCCTTGATTCATTCTAGAATCTCATTGAGGGGAGTCTTCACCTCGACCATTGCTGATAGAGCGTCACATTAGTAGGTAGCCGCACCAGCCACCGCAGCCACCGCCGGTTGGAAAACGAACCCCGTGAGTTGGAACATCTTCCGCAACATGGACTCCATCTTTTTATCCATTGGTTCCTTGAAAGAGGAGCTATCCTCTAGCGGAAGTCATTCTCTTAGTGAGCGTAGAGATAGCACCATCCACCTTAGGGACGGTTCCCCACAGTTCAAGCTGCACGTCCGGCACGGGGAAAAGCTTTTTAAAAGAAGAGGGGGAAAAGGACAAACCAAGTTTCTCCCATTCATTATTAATAATGTTAGCCATCTTGACTGGAACCGGGAAGGCCTGGGGCACTACCCTGTCCTCATAAACCCTATCCAGTTTAGGGATTCTTCTATCTATTTGCGTTATCAAATATATATAAATGAAACGATCTTACCAGAATCAATGCCGTGGAACAGGAACATGGCCCTTCAAGTGCGACAGGGTAGTAGCATCGCTCCGGACATGGATTTGAGAGAAGAAAAGCAGGCAGCGAAACTTGTCAATGCTGTTTGCTAATGGTGCTGTTAAAATGAGTCGGTATGGGTTCGCACAAAGACTCTCTCTGCATCTCCGGACTCTAACATTCACCCATGTTTTCACTAAGAGGCTGACAGGACTACTTAAAACTCCAGTCCCATTTCGAAGAGTACTACCCTCCATAAGAGACTACTCAGAATCTTCCGACACATCTGCCAACCTCTTGTGACGAAAGGCAAAGATTGACTGGGGAATGAGGGGAGTGGGGGAGGTATTTAAGCATTTGGCTGGGGTGTCTTTGCCTCCTCCTGGTGGCCAGATTCTTATTTCCCAGTAATGTATGAAGCAGTGGACTCTCCTCCCATTAAGATGGAAATTGCATGCTCTATCTGAATCACAAAAGACAAAATTTGGGTTCAGTGTCTCTTTAAGTCACTTTTAAATTCACTTCTATTTTCAAATGTGCTTCATTCTCTTGGTATCCCTTGTTGAAAAAGAATACACACATATCCTGAACTAGTGGGAGCTAGGAAACTAGATGTGTTCAGCTATCTGCCAGTGTTCATTTAGCAAAGGATAACAAGAGAATGAAGCAAATTTGATAATAGAAGTAAACTAGAAAGTTGTTTAAAATTGTATGTTCTATCCAAATGATGAAAGAAAATGTTGGGGTTTCCTGTCCTTTTAAACAATAGTGCAATGTCATTAAATTGACAAGAGAGTTAAAATTGTACTACGGCATTTAATTGTACTACTACAAATTCCCCCACTTAAAGGGCCATGATACCCAAATGTTGAAACACATGAAAGTGATGCAGCATAGCTGTAAAAAGCCGACTAGAAAATATCACCTGAACATCTCTATGTAAAAAAGAAAGACATTTTACCTCAAAAGTTCCTCAGTAGCCACATCCCATTGTAAAGGATTTCTAAGCAGCAAATCAGTATGTCTGTCCCGGGACAGCTATGGGTTTGAGCCTCGTGCACGCTCATATTATTTCCCTATTCAGTATAAGGAAGTTTACTATGAAATCTCATGAGATCACAGTAAAAGAGTTCATGACCTCAGCACTGCTGATGCTGATTGGCTGCTGTTCATTTCTTCATTTTTAATTTTTTTTACCTGCAGCTGAGTATAACTATTTACACAGAACTTACTCTGCTGAGCTGAGGAAATTGTGAGGTAAAATATCTTCCTTTTTTACACAGATATGCTCAGGTGATATTTTCCTGTCAGCTTTTTACAGTTATACTGCATCAGTTTCAAGTGATTTAGCATATGAGTATTATGTCCCTTTAATGCTGAGGTATCCGGGTATTGGTCAGAAAAGGTGTTGAAAAGACAAAAAAAGAAAATTTATGCTTACCTGATAAATTTATTTCTTCTTAGACACGATGAGTCCATGGATCATCTTCATTACTTATGGGATATTCACCTCCTGGTCAGCAGGAGGAGGCAAAGAGCACCCCAGCAGAGCTGTTAAATAGCTCCTCCCTTCCCTCCCACTCCAGTCATTCGACCGAAGTTAGGAAGAGAAAGGAAAAGCCAAGGTGCAGAGGTGTCTGAAATTTACAAAAAATAACCTGTCTTAAAAGAACAGGGCAGGCCGTGGACTCATCGTGTCTAAGAAGAAATAAATGTGTCAGGTAGGCATAAATTTTCTTTTCTTCTTAAAGACACGATGAGTCCACGGATCATCTTCATTCAGACAATCTACGAGCTGAAGAAATAACAACAAGAAATAAAACTTTCCAAGATAACAACTTAATATCTAAGGAATGCATAGGCTCAAACGGAGCCCCTTGAAGAAGCTTGAGAACTAAATTCAGACTCCATGGAGGAGTAACTGCTCTGAACACAGGTCTGATCCTAACCAAGTCAGAAATTTAACCCTTTAGGGAACTTGTCGACAAACTCTTCTCCAAACCCTCTTGGAGAAAAACCAAAATTCTGGGAATCCTAACTCTACTCCATGAGTAGCCCTTGGATTCACACCAATAAAGATATTTACGCCATATCTTATGGCAAATCTTTCTAGTTACAGGCTTACGAGCCTGAATCATGGTCTCTATGACCGAATCAGAAAAACCCCGCTTGGACAAAATTAAGCGTTCAATCTCCAAGCAGTTAGCTTAAAGGGACACTGAACTCAAATTTTTTCTTTTGTGATTTAGATAGAGCATGCAATTTTAAGCAACTTTCTAATTTACTCCTATTATCAATTTTCTTTGTTTTCTTGCTATCTTTATTTGAAAAAGAAAGTCCAGAACCTTGGACAGCACTTGTTTATTGGTGGATGAATTTATCCACCAATCAGCAAGAACAACCCAGGTTGTTCACCAAAATGGGCCGGCATTTAAACTTACATTCTTGCTTTTCACATAAAGATTCTAAGAGAATGAAGAACATGTGCTAATAGGAGTAAATTAGAAAGTTGCTTAAAATTGCATGCTCTACCTGAATCACAAAAGAAAAAATTTGGGTTCAGTGTCCCTTTAAAAGAAAACTAGATTTGGGTGAAGGAAGGGCCCTTGAATGAGAAGGTCCTTCCTTAACGGAAGTCTCCAAGGTGGCAGGGATAACATGTTCACCAGGTCTACATACCTGCGAGGCAAAGCAGGAGCGATGAGGAACACCCTCACCTGCTTCATTCGAGTAATAACTCAAGGAGAATCGCAAATGGAGAAAATAGATATGCTAGAGAGAAGGTCCAAGGAACCATAAAAGCATCTAACTGTTCCGCCTGGGAATCCCTGGACCTCGACCCGTATCTCGGGAGCTTGGCATTCTGTCAGGAAGACGAATACTTTAATGAGAGGGCGCTAAAGCTAAGGTAACTTGACACACCTAATCTATGATAAATAATACATACAAATATAGATAGAAAATTTTATATTTTATTCAGTATAAAAATAGTTTGCAGGGACGTCTCCCTAATAAAGTTACATTGCACAACAAAAATTAAAAATATACAATATAAAAATGACAATAATACAAATCTAAAGGAATACCACCCTGGTATAAAATATTGCGCAAAAAATATTAAAAAATCAAGGGTTTAAGGGTCAGATCAAAGATAACAAATAGATCTTATAGGTGAATCTTCAACTTATAATGTCCCTTTCAGAGTCAGTCCGATAGAACTTTGCTGGTAGTATAACAAGTGTCAGTCCGATAGAACTTTGCTGGTAATATTACAAGTGTAACTTTCACTCTGTAGCTGTGATATGAAATGATGTTTCACTTGGTATATGCATATGACAGTATCTGTTTTGGTGCACCAGAATGTATCGTTATATATATACTTTGTATCCGTATATCACCTATGATTGTGGACAGTTGTAACAGTGACTCACGTAATGTTGCAGCAGCTCCGATCAAAATGCTGCTGGTGTCGGTCTGATTTCCTTTAACACGCCGCTCTTTGCGTGTGTAAGGCTTGCCAACCTTAAGCTTTCATCCTCTGTAGAAAAGACTCACCGCTCCTTGCGTGTGGAAGTCCTGCTAGATCCCGGCTAGCAGCCCCTGGAATGTGAGACACGCCGTTTCCTGCGTGTGTATAATCAGCTGTGTCCCGGCTCAGGTAGAGTAAATGATTTAGGCAAACACCCGCTCTTAGCGTATTACACGCGCGGGCCAATCCTAGGTACCTAGTGAGATGGGTTCTTGGCAGGCGAGCAACTTCTTCCTTCTACGCGTTTCACCCGTATATCTGGGCTTTTTCAAGATGTCAGTTGCTCCCAGAACTTCATTTAAAAATCTGCCGGTTCATTCTCATTGGGTGATCTGTTTCTAATGCTTTTGACTTAAGGTGGATATGTGGAGTGATTGTATTTTAAGGTGGAATCATAAGGTGATATATTAGTATGAACTTCTTTATCCTATTTGCTACATCAGTTCTCTATTTTTCTATAATTGAAAAACAATTATATAGAAAAGGATAAGGACATAATTTAATTTAAAAAAGAAAAAAAAGGCATATGTAAAAAACATGTGAGAAAGGATTCTCTCAGGGTGGTAATTCCAAAGGGTGGTATTCTGCTTAATATATATATATAAATATATATATGTGACATCATTATATTTTACTAACAGTTATAGATTATAAAATACTCTTAATGTATTGATTATTAGAGTGTAAACCTAATGTTTTATCTTAGACCATTTGATCACATCTTACATTATATCTAATTGATATATTATATATATTGCTTATGTATTCCTCATTTGAGATTAAACTGTCTAGTGGTTCATGAACTTTAAAGAAATAGTAGGTGACTTATCTACACACCAGGTCTTAATATACCATATAAAGTCCAGACCAGGACATATGCTATTATAATACTAGAGTTATATCGATAGTGTAAACACTTATGTCTTTATATGAAACTTGGGGATGTCATTGGATATACTGAACAATATCATAGATACTAAATCAAAGTTTACTACTGTTATCTACTACTCTGGGGATTTAATCTCCTAGGAATGGAGACAGGTCCATCTCTGAATTTAGACCTCTTGGATAGAGGGTATCCAATTTATATATTAATTCTGATTCTTTTTTTAGGAGTTTGGCCTCGAAATTACCCCCTCTCCAATCCCCTCTAACTTTACATATACCCCAGAATTTAAAATGTTGTAAGTTGTTATTATGAATCTCCCTAAAATGTTTATATAGGTGGGTGTCAGACTGACACTTGTTATACTACCAGCAAAGTTCTATCGGACTGACTCTGAAAGGGACATTATAAGTTGAAGATTCACCTATAAGATCTATTTGTTATCTTTGATCTGACCATTAAACCCTTGATTTTTTTAATAATTTTTGCGCAATATTTTATACCAGGGTGGTATTCCTTTAGATTTTTGTTGTGCAATGTACCTTTATTAGGGAGACGTCCCTGCAAACTATTTTTATACTGAGTAAAATATAAAAATGTTCTATCTATATTTGTATGTATTATTTATCATAGATTAGGTGTGTCAAGTTACCTTAGCTTTAGCGCCCTCTCATTAAAGTATTCGTTTGGTCTTATTTTCTATCCGTGGGAGATAGTTGGAGAGTGGCTTAGGTAATTTGTCCTGGATTATAGCACTGTATATTTTGTGTTTTCTTGGTTTCCATTCTTTCAGGAAGCCAAGAGATCTAATTCCGGCTGAACTCAACTGAGAATCAGGCAGGAAAACACTTAGAGTTCCCACTCCCCTGGATGAAAAGATTGCCTGCTCAAAAAGTCCGCCTCCCAGTTGTCCACCCCTGGGATGTGGGTCGCTGACAGGCAACAAGAATGGGCCTCTGCCCGTTTTTTTTGTTACCTTGGTCATCGCTAAGGAACTTCATGTTCTTCCCTGATTGATATAAACCACTGAAGGTATACTGTCCGACTGGAATCTGATAAACTGGATCGAAGTTAACTGGGGCCAGGCCCAAGAGCCTTGAATATTGCTCTCAGCTCCAGAATGTTTATAGGTAGAACAAACTCTGAGTCCGAACTCCCTGAGCCCTTTAAGGAGCCATCGACCGCTCCCTATCTTATAAGGCTGGCGTCTGTTGTCGCAATCACCCAAGATGGTCTGCGAAAGCAGGTTCCCTGGGAAAGATGATCCAGAGACAACCACTATTGAAAGAATTCCTTGTCTCCTGCTCTTCAGTAGTATTTGAGGAGACAAGTCCGCATAATCTCCGTTCCATTGCTTGAACAGGCTTAACCGAAGCACAGCAAACAGAAATTCCAAAACCCTTGTAAAAATTCTGAAAGTTGTGGCAAGACCGAAGTAAAGGGCCACAAACTGGACGTGCTTGTACAGAAAAAAAAAACCTTAGGAACCTGTGATGATCCCTGAAAATGGGAACATGCAGGTACGCGTCCTTTAAATCCCCAGCTGTCATTAATTGAACCTCTTGGACCAAAGGGAGAATGGAATGAATAGTTTCCATCTTGAAGGACGGTACTCCGAGAATTTTATTTAAGCTCTTGAGATCTAAGATTGGCTTAAAGGTCCCTCTTTTTGGGAACCAAGAATAGATTGGAATAAAATCCCAAACCCTGTTCTCGTACCGGAACAGGAACAATCACTCCCAGGTTGGAAAGGTCTCTTACGCAGAGGGAGAACGCCTCTCTGTTTTTTTTTCTCTGGTCTGCAGACAATCTGGAAAACAGAAACCTGCCTCTGGGAGGAAAACTTTTGAACTCTAACCTATATATCTATTGTCCAGGGATCCTGACCTCTCAAACCCAAGCTGGAGCGAAGAAGGAAGTCTGCCCCCTACAAGATCCGGTCCCGAATCGGGGGCATGCCCTTCATGCTGTCCAAGATTCAACAGCAGGCTTTTTGGACTGTCTTCTCCATGCAGAATTAGTCTGTTCCTGTTTGGAGACAGTAGAGGAAGCCTTGAAGATTCGGAAGGAACGAAAATTGCTCTGTTGTCCTTTTCCCTTATCCTGAGAGAGAAGGAGACCCTTACCTCCCGTGATGTCAGAGATAATCTCCGACAGGCCAGATCCAAACAAGGACTGCTCCTTGTAAGGAATAGCTAAAAAACATAATTTATGTAAGAACTTACCTGATAAATTCATTTCTTTCATATTAGCAAGAGTCCATGAGCTAGTGACGTATGGGATATACATTCCTACCAGGAGGGGCAAAGTTTCCCAAACCTTAAAATGCCTATAAATACACCCCTCACCACACCCACAATTCAGTTTAACGAATAGCCAAGAAGTGGGGTGATAAGAAAGGAGCGAAAGCATCAAAAAATAAGGAATTGGAATAATTGTGCTTTATACAAAAAAAATCATAACCACCACAAAAAGGGTGGGCCTCATGGACTCTTGCTAATATGAAAGAAATGAATTTATCAGGTAAGTTCTTACATAAATTATGTTTTCTTTCATGTAATTAGCAAGAGTCCATGAGCTAGTGACGTATGGGATAGCAGATACCCAAGATGTGGAACTTCCACGCAAGAGTCACTAGAGAGGGAGGGATAAAATAAAGACAGCCAATTCCGCTGAAAAAATTAATCCACTACCCAAATCAAAAGTTTCAATTTTTATAATGAAAAAAACTGAAATATAAGCAGAAGAATCAAACTGAAACAGCTGCCTGAAGTACTATTCTACCAAAAACTGTTTCTGAAGAAGAGAAAACATCAAAATGGTAGAATTTAGTAAAAGTATGCAAAGAAGACCAAGTCATTGCTTTGCAAATCTGATCAACAGAAGCTTCATTCTTAAAAATCCAGGAAGTAGAAACTGACCTAGTAGAATGAGCCGTAATCCTCAGAGGCGGGGATTAACCCGACTCCAAATAAGCATGATGAATCAAAAGCTTTAACCAAAATGCCAAAGAAAAGGCAGGAGCCTTCTGACCTTTCCTAAAACCAGAAAAGATAACAAATAAGCTAGAAGTCTGTCTGAAAACTGAGTAGCTTCAACATGATATTTTAAAACTCTTACCACATCCAAAGAATGTAAGAATCTTACCAAAGAATTCTTAGGATTAGGACACAAGGAAGGGACAATAATTCCTCCACTAATGTTGTTAGAATTCACAACTTTAGGTAAAAATTGAAATGAGGACAGCAAAAACCACCTTATCCTGATGAAAAATCAGAAAAAGGAGATTCACAAGAAAGAACAGATAATTAAAAAAAAACTGTTCTAGCTGAAGAGACGTCTAAAAAGAACAATACTTTCCATGAAAGTAATTAATGTCCAAAGAAAGCATATGCTCAAATAGAAGAGTCTGAAAAGCCTTCAGAACCAAAATAAGACTCCAAGGAGGAGAAATTGGCTTAAATGACAGGCTTGATACCAACCAAAGCCTGAACAAAACAATGAATATCAGAAAGATTTAGCAATTCTTACTGTGAAACAGCACAGAAAAGCAGAGATTTGTCCTTTCAAGGAACATGCAGACAAAACCTTATGAAGAAACTATAAAATCCTAGGAATTCTAAAAGAATGCCAAGAGAATACATAAGAAGAACATCATGAGATGTAAATCTTCCAAACTCGATAATAAATCTTACTAGACACAGATTTACGAGCCTGCAACATAGTATTAATCACTGAGTCAGAGAAACTTCTATGACTAAGTACCAAGCGTTAAATTTTCATACCATCAAATTAATAGTTTGAATTCCTGATGAAAAAAACGAATGTAAAGATATAAGGTCTGGCCTAAATGGAAGTAACCAAGATTGGCAACTGGACATCCGAACAAGAACCATATACCAAAACCTGTGTGGCCATGCTGGAGCCACCAGCCACACCAAAAATTGGTCTCTGATGATTTAGGAAATCACTCTAAAAATAAGAACCAGAGATGAAAAAATATAGGCAGATTGATAATTCCAAGGAAGTGTTAATGCATACACTACTTCCGCCTGAAGACCCCAGAAACTGAATAAGCCCCTGGGAAGTTCCTTGTCTAGATGAGATGCCATCAGATCTATTTCTGGAAGCCCTCACATCTGAAAAATTGAAAAACATATCTGGGTAAAGAGACCATTCTCCCGGATGTAAAGCTTGATTAACAGAGATAATCCGCTTCCCAATTGTCTATACCTGGGAAAAAGACCACAGAAATTAGATAGGAGCTGGATTTAGTCCAAGCAAATATCCGAGATACTTCTGTCACAGCCTAAAGACTGATAGTCCCACCCTGATGATTGACATACGCCACAGTTGTGACATTATCTGTCTGAAAAAAACGTCTCTTCTTCAAAAAGAAACCAAACTGAAGAACTCTGAGAATGCACGGAGTTCCAGAATATCAAATGGTAATCTCGCCTCCTGAGATTTCCAAACCCCTTGTGCTGACAGAGATCCTCAGACAGCCTCCCAACCTAAAAGACTCGCATCTGTAAAGATCATGGTCCAGGTTGAAAGAACCGAAGAGAACTGTAGAACTAAATGATGGTGATCTTAACCACCGAATCAAAGATAGTTAAACATTAGGATTCAAAGATATAAAAAGTGATATCCTAGAATCCCTGCACCATTATTCAGCATAAAAAACTGGAAAGGTTTCCTATGAAATGAGCAAAGGGAATCGAATCCAATACTTGTCACTTGTCTGTTAGAGACAAAAACATTGACACAATCTATCTGGAAACTTAAAAAAGGTGACCCTTGTGTGAGAAATCAAGGAGTTTTTGATAAAAAGATCCTATAACCATGTCTTGAAGAAACAACATAGTTGAATCATATGAGATTCCACAGAACGAAAAAGACTGAGCCAGTACCACGATACTGTCCAAAAGAGGAACACTGAGAACCTTGAAAAGACTCTTAGAGCTGTCACTAGACCAGAATGAAAAGCAACAAATTGGTAATGCTTGTCAAAAAAAGACAATCTCAGAAAATAATAAAAATAATCTGAATGAAAACAGAAAATGAAGATATGCATCTATTGTAAACAAATAATGCCATCACTGACCAAAAAGGCAGAATGGACCATATAAACACCATTCTGAAAGATGGTACACTTATATGACAATTCAAAAAGATTTTCTATCTTTGGAACAATGAATAGTCTTGAATAAAACCCCAAAACCCAGTTCCTAAAATGAAACTGGAAAAAATACCCCAGAAAACTCCAGGTCTGAGACACACTTAAGGAAAGTGATAGTCTTACTGGAATAGCTGGAATATGATAGAGAAAAAAGACTTCTCACAGACGGTTTTACTCTGAAACTTATTCTGTACCCAAAGATTAAGAAGTTTGGACCGAATAGAACCAAACAAATTTAAAAAAAGTCTTAACCTGCCCCTTACCAGCCAAGCTGGAATAAGAATCGCACCTACATGCAAATTTAGGGAGCTGACTTTAAACTTTTAAAAGGCTTAATTGAATGAAGAACAAAAAAACTTCCAATTATAAACATGTTACTAGGGAAGAATTCAGGATTCCGTTCCTTAGATAGAACAGAAAACTAATATAAGCTTAAAGTTTTAGTCTTAGAACTCAATCTTGAAGCCCAGAGTAACAGTTAAATAATTGAATCCAATTATGAACCAAATAATTAAATATCTTGGAAAAAAAGAAATATGGATTTTAGAAATCAAATTAGCATTCCAAGATTGAAATCACAAAGTTCTTCTAGCTAAAATAGCTAAAGACATAGATTAAACCTCATTTGCGAAATATTTTAATAAAATGACAACACAAATGAAATTATTAGCATGTTAATCAAGTTAAAGGATCAGACAACACACTGGACTTGCATAATCAACAAATGCAAGATAACAAGACAATGCAATAGAAGTCTGGACTTCAAAAAATAGAAGATTTTGTCCTTTTAAAAATGCTAAAACAAATCATAATCCGATACTTGATCTAAAAGTATCCAACCAGAAAGATGCAGCAATTGCAATATCAGCCAAACAAATTACAGGTCTAAGAAAAGTACCTGAAAATAATTTTCCTTAAATAAGATACGACCATCTGAAGGAAAAAAATAAAAAATAAATACTATTTGCTATAAGAATAATAGTATATTTAGCAGGAGTAGAGATAGCCCCATCAACTTGGGGAATCTTTCCTCAAAACTGAAAACTAACTGCCCGCAAAGAATACAATTTAAAAACCTTAAAGAAGGACTAAAAGAATTCTCAGCCTATTCCATTCCCTAGTATCAGGAACTGGAAAAAACCCTCTGAAGAAACCACAGAAGATAAACAAGCAGAATTTAAATGTTAGCTAGTCTTTAAAATCAAAAGAACTAGATATTTCAATATCCAAAATAATCAACACCTTTTGAACAAGGAACAAATGTACTCTATTAAAAAATAAAAAAAGTAGATTTGTTAGTGTCAATATCTGATGAAGAAAAATTCTGAATGAGAAAAAAAGCACCATCAGAGAAGGATAATTCATTATGTTGTTGGTCATTTGAAACTTCATCAACTAAAAGAAGTTTGAAAAAGACCTAGAAATGTTATTAGAAGGCGGGACGTCAGACAAAGCCTTTAAAATAGAATCAGAATCTTGTACATAAAATGTAAAAAGAATAGCAATATATAAAGCATAAATACTAATGAATTCTGCATGTAAAAGTTTATCATGATAACTTATTACAAACCATAGCTAAAGATAAACATTCATAACAAAATAAATGAACTTAGCTTTGGTAGGACTTATCTCAGTCAACAGGAATCCCTCAGCATGTTCTGATCCAGGAACAGTTTATGGAAAATCTTGCAATATGTAATAGAAAAAAACAACATATAAAGCAAAATTATCAAATTCCTTAAATGACAGTTTCAGGAATGGGAAAAAATGCAAAACAAACAAGCCTCTAGCAACCAGAAGCAACAAAAAAGTGAAACTTAAATAATGTGAGAAAAAGTGGAACAAGAATGACGCCCATATTTTTGGCGCCAAGTATGACGCCCACATTATTGGCGCCAAGTACGACGCCAATATTTTTTGGCGCCAAGTATGACGCCACATCCTCTGACGCCGAAAACGACGCCCACATTTTTTGGCGCAAAAAAAGTCTGAACACACATGCGTCAAAAAATGACGTAACAACGAACAAACTTCCGGCGCCGTAGTTGACAAAATTTTGCGTCAAAAAATAATGAAACTGACAGTCTGAATGAAGGAATACTGATTATCCTGAATCATGGCAAATATAAGTTTAAACACATATATTTAGAACTTTACATATAAAGTGCCCAACCAAAAAAAACATAATTTATGCTTACCTGATAAATTCCTTTCTTCTGTTGTGTGATCAGTCCACGGGTCATCATTACTTCTGGGATATAACTCCTCCCCAACAGGAAATGCAAGAGGATTCACCCAGCAGAGCTGCATATAGCTCCTCCCCTCTACGTCAGTCCCAGTCATTCGACCAAGAATCAACGAGAAAGGAGTAACCAAGGGTGAAGTGGTGACTGGAGTATAATTTAAAAGATATTTACCTGCCTTAAAACAGGGCGGGCCGTGGACTGATCACACAACAGAAGAAAGGAATTTATCAGGTAAGCATAAATTATGTTTTCTTCTGTTATGTGTGATCAGTCCACGGGTCATCATTACTTCTGGGATACCAATACCAAAGCAAAAGTACACGGATGACGGGAGGGATAGGCAGGCTCATTATACAGAAGGAACCACTGCCTGAAGAACCTTTCTCCCAAAAATAGCCTCCGAAGAAGCAAAAGTGTCAAATTTGTAAAATTTGGAAAAAGTATGAAGCGAAGACCAAGTTGCAGCCTTGCAAATCTGTTCAACAGAGGCCTCATTCTTAAAGGCCCAAGTGGAAGCCACAGCTCTAGTGGAGTGAGCTGTAATTCTTTCAGGAGGCTGCTGTCCAGCAGTCTCATAGGCTAAACGTATTATGCTACGAAGCCAAAAAGAGAGAGAGGTAGCAGAAGCTTTTTGACCTCTCCTCTGTCCAGAGTAAACGACAAACAAGGAAGAAGTTTGGCGAAAATCTTTAGTTGCCTGCAAGTAGAACTTGAGGGCACGAACTACATCCAGATTGTGTAAAAGACGTTCCTTCTTTGAAGAAGGATTTGGACACAAGGATGGGACAACAATCTCTTGATTGATGTTCCTGTTAGTGACTACCTTAGGTAAGAACCCAGGTTTAGTACGCAGAACT
This sequence comes from Bombina bombina, assembly GCF_027579735.1. Lineage (NCBI taxonomy): Eukaryota > Metazoa > Chordata > Amphibia > Anura > Bombinatoridae > Bombina > Bombina bombina. The sequence continues at coordinate 972,981,955 of NC_069503.1, forward strand.
ACCTTGTCTGAGTGAAAAATCAGATAAGGGGAATCACAATGTAAGGCTGATAACTCAGAGACTCTTCGAGCCGAGGAAATAGCCATTAAAAACAGAACTTTCCAAGATAACATCTTTATATCAATGGAATGAAGGGGTTCAAACGGAACACCCTGTAAAACGTTAAGAACTAAGTTTAAACTCCATGGTGGAGCAACAGCTTTAAACACAGGCTTGATCCTAGCTAAAGCCTGACAAAAGGACTGGACGTCTGGATTTTCTGACAGACGTCTGTGTAACAAGATGGACAGAGCTGAAATCTGTCCCTTTAAAGAACTAGCTGATAAACCCTTTTCTAAACCTTCTTGTAGAAAAGACAATATCCTAGCGATCCTAACCTTACTCCAGGAGTAACCTTTGGATTCGCACCAGTATAGGTATTTCCGCCATATTTTATGGTAAATCCTTCTGGTAACAGGCTTCCTAGCCTGAATCAGGGTATCAATAACCGACTCAGAAAAACCACGTTTTGATAAAATCAAGCGTTCAATTTCCAAGCAGTCAGCTTCAGAGAAGTTAGATTTTGATGTTTGAATGGACCCTGTATCAGAAGGTCCTGTCTTAGAGGTAGAGACCAAGGCGGACAGGATGACATGTCCACTAGATCTGCATACCAAGTCCTGCGTGGCCAAGCAGGTGCTATTAGAATTACTGATGCTCTCTCCTGTTTGATTTTGGCAATCAATCGAGGAAGCAGCGGGAAGGGTGGAAACACATAAGCCATCCTGAAGTTCCAAGGTGCTGTCAAAGCATCTATCAGAACTGCTCCCGGATCCCTGGATCTGGACCCGTAGCGAGGAAGTTTGGCGTTCTGGCGAGACGCCATGAGATCTATCTCTGGTTTGCCCCAACGTCGAAGTATTTGGGCAAAGACCTCCGGATGAAGTTCCCACTCCCCCGGATGAAGAGTCTGGCGACTCAAGAAATCCGCCTCCCAGTTCTCCACTCCCGGGATGTGGATTGCTGACAGGTGGCAAGAGTGAGACTCTGCCCAGCGAATTATCTTTGATACTTCCATCATTGCTAGGGAGCTTCTTGTCCCTCCCTGATGGTTGATGTAAGCTACAGTCGTGATGTTGTCCGACTGAAACCTGATGAACCCCCGAGTTATTAACTGGGGCCAAGCCAGAAGGGCATTGAGAACTGCTCTCAATTCCAGAATGTTTATTGGAAGGAGACTCTCCTCCTGATTCCATAGTCCCTGAGCCTTCAGAGAATTCCAGACAGCGCCCCAACCTAGTAGGCTGGCGTCTGTTGTTACAATTGTCCAGTCTGGCCTGCTGAATGGCATCCCCCTGGACAGGTGTGGCCGATGAAGCCACCATAGAAGAGAATTTCTGGTCTCTTGATTCAGATTCAGAGTAGGGGACAAATCTGAGTAATCCCCATTCCACTGACTTAGCATGCATAATTGCAGCGGTCTGAGGTGTAGGCGTGCAAAAGGTACTATGTCCATTGCCGCTACCATTAAGCCGATCACCTCCATGCATTGAGCTACTGACGGGTGTTGAATGGAATGAAGGACGCGTCATGCATCTTGAAGTTTTGTTAACCTGTCTTCTGTCAGGTAAATCTTCATTTCTACAGAATCTATAAGAGTCCCCAAGAATGGAACTCTTGTGAGAGGAAAGAGAGAACTCTTCTTTTCGTTCACTTTCCATCCATGCGACCTTAGAAATGCCAGAACTAACTCTGTATGAGACTTGGCAGTTTGAAAGCTTGAAGCTTGTATTAGAATGTCGTCTAGGTACGGAGCTACCGAAATCCCTCGCGGTCTTAGTACCGCTAGAAGGGCACCCAGAACCTTTGTGAATATTCTTGGAGCCGTAGCCAATCCGAATGGAAGAGCTACAAACTGGTAGTGCCTGTCTAAGAAGGCAAACCTTAGATACCGGTGATGATCTTTGTGGATCGGTATGTGAAGGTAAGCATCCTTTAAATCCACTGTGGTCATGTACTGACCCTCTTGGATCATGGGTAAGATTGTCCGAATAGTTTCCATTTTGAACGATGGAACTCTTAGGAATTTGTTTAGAGTCTTTAAATCTAAGATTGGCCTGAAAGTTCCCTCTTTTTTGGGAACCACAAACAGGTTTGAGTAGAACCCTTGTCCTTGTTCCGACCACGGAACCGGATGGATCACTCCCATTGTTAACAGATCTTGTACGCAGCGTAGAAACGCTTCTTTCTTTATCTGGTTTGTTGACAACCTTGACAGATGAAATCTCCCTCTTGGGGGAGATAATTTGAAGTCTAGAAGGTATCCCTGAGATATGATCTCTAGTGCCCAGGGATCCTGAACATCTCTTGCCCAGGCCTGGGCGAAGAGAGAGAGTCTGCCCCCTACTAGATCCGGTCCCGGATCGGGGGCTCTCGGTTCATGCTGTCTTTGGGGCAGCAGCAGGTTTCCTGGCCTGCTTGCTTTTGTTCCAGGACTGGTTAGGCTTCCAGCCTTGCCTGTAACGAGCAACAGCTCCTTCCTGTTTTGGTGCAGTGGAGGTTGATGCTGCTCCTGTTTTGAAATTCCGAAAGGGACGAAAATTAGACTGTCTAGCCTTAGCTTTGGCCTTGTCTTGAGGTAGGGCGTGGCCCTTACCTCCCGTAATGTCAGCGATAATTTCTTTCAAACCGGGCCCGAATAAGGACTGCCCCTTGAAAGGTATATTAAGTAATTTGGACTTAGAAGTAACATCAGCTGACCAGGATTTTAGCCACAGTGCCCTGCGTGCCTGTATGGCGAATCCTGAGTTCTTAGCCGTAAGTTTGGTTAAATGTACTACGGCCTCGGAAATGAAAGAATTAGCTAGTTTAAGGACTCTAAGCCTGTCCGTAATGTCGTCTAGCGTAGAGGAACTAAGGTTCTCTTCAAGCGACTCAATCCAAAATGCTGCCGCAGCCGTAATCGGCGCGATACATGCAAGGGGTTGTAATATAAAACCTTGTTGAACAAACATTTTCTTAAGGTAACCCTCTAATTTTTTATCCATTGGATCTGAGAAAGCACAGCTATCCTCCACCGGGATAGTGGTACGCTTAGCTAAAGTAGAAACTGCTCCCTCCACCTTGGGGACCGTTTGCCATAAGTCCCGAGTGGTGGCGTCTATTGGAAACATCTTTCTAAATATTGGAGGGGGTGAGAACGGCACACCGGGTCTATCCCACTCCTTAGTAACAATTTCAGTTAGTCTCTTAGGTATAGGAAAAACGTCAGTACTCGCCGGTACCGCAAAGTATTTATCCAACCTACACAGTTTCTCTGGTATTGCAACAGTGTTACAATCGTTGAGAGCTGCTAAGACCTCCCCTAGTAGTACACGGAGGTTCTCCAATTTAAATTTAAAATTTGAAATATCTGAGTCCAATCTGTTTGGATCAGAACCGTCACCCACAGAATGAAGCTCTCCGTCCTCATGCTCTGCGAGCTGTGACGCAGTATCAGACATGGCCCTAGCATTGTCAGCGCACTCTGTTCTCACCCCAGAGTGATCACGCTTGCCTCTTAGTTCAGGTAATTTAGACAAAACTTCAGTCATAACAGTAGCCATATCTTGTAATGTTATCTGTAATGGCCGCCCAGATGTACTAGGCGCCAAAATATCACGCACCTCCCGGGCGGGAGATGCAGGTACTGTCGCGTGAGGCGAGTTAGTCGGCATAACTCTCCCCTCGCTGTTTGGTGAAATTTGTTCACATTGTACAGATTGACTTTTATTTAAAGTAGCATCAATACAGTTAGTACATAAATTTCTATTGGGCTCCACCTTGGCATTGGAACAAATGACACAGATATCTTCCTCTGAGTCAGACATGTTTAACACACTAGCAAAAAAACTTACAACTTGGTTATAATCTTTTTTAGCAAAAAAACGCACTGTGCCTCAAAGAGGTACTAACGATTAAATGACAGTTGAAATAATGAACTGAAAAAAAACAGTTATTGCATCAAACTTTAAAACAACACAACTTTTAGCAAAGGTTTGTTCCCATTAGTAAAAAACAACACTAATTAAATTTGTACATAAGAAAACAAAACAACGTTTTTTATACACAGTCACTATAAGAATTCTCACAGCTCTGCTGAGAGAATTTACCTCCCTTCAAAGAAGTTTGAAGACCCCTGAGATCTGTCAGAGATGAACCGGATCATGCAGGAAATATAAAAGTAGCTGACTGGAATTTTTTGATGCGTAGCAAAGAGCGCCAAAAACGGCCCCTCCCTCTCCCACACAGCAGTGAAGAGAAACGAAACTGTCACAATTAAAGCAAAAAACTGCCAAGTGGAAAATAATGCCCAAATATTTATTCACACAGTACCTCAGCAATGTAAACGATTCTACATTCCAGCAAAAACGTTTAACATGAGAATAGTTATTAAAAGGATTAGTGACCTTTAACACAGTAGTTCCGGTGAAATACCATCCCCAGAATACTGAAGTGTATACATACATGTCATTTTAACGGTATGGCAGGCTTTTCTCATCAATTCCATTCAGAAAATAAAAACTGCCACATACCTCAATGCAGATTCATCTGCCCGCTGTCCCCTGATCTGAAGCCTTTACCTCCCTCAGATGGTCGAGAACAGCAATATGATCTTAACGACTCCGGTTAAAATCATAGTAAAAAATCTCTGTCAGATTCTTCCTCAAACTCTGCCAGAGAAGTAATAACACGCTCCGGTGCTATTTTAAAATAACAAACTTTTGATTGAAGTCATAAAAACTAAGTATAATCACCATAGTCCTCTCACACATCCTATCTAGTCGTTGGGTGCAAGAGAATGACTGGGACTGACGTAGAGGGGAGGAGCTATATGCAGCTCTGCTGGGTGAATCCTCTTGCATTTCCTGTTGGGGAGGAGTTATATCCCAGAAGTAATGATGACCCGTGGACTGATCACACATAACAGAAGAAATAAGACTTACTTACCCCAGGACACTCATCTACATATAGTAGATAGCCAAACCAGTACTGAAACGAGAATCAGTAGAGGTAATGGTATATAAGAGTATATCGTCGATCTGAAAAGGGAGGTAAGAGATGAATCTCTACGACCGATAACAGAGAACCTATGAAATAGATCCCGTAGAAGGAGACCATTGAATTGAAATAGGCAATACTCTCTTCACATCCCTCTGACATTCACTGCACTCTGAGAGGAAAACCGGGCTCCAGCCTGCTGCGAAGCGCATATCAACGTAGAATCTATCACAAACTTACTTCACCACCTCCATGGGAGGCAAAGTATGTAAAACTGAATTGTGGGTGTGGTGAGGGGTGTATTTATAGGCATTTTAAGGTTTGGGAAACTTTGCCCCTCCTGGTAGGAATGTATATCCCATACGTCACTAGCTCATGGACTCTTGCTAATTACATGAAAGAAATTATGAAAGTATGTATGGGGTACTTGAAAAGTACGGCTAATCACCCGTAAGGGTCTCAAGGCTCATCCTGTCGACCTCAGAAGGATGAAACGTTGAGTGGACCTCACAGGGGACTGAACCTGCAACCCTTGGGTTGCTACAGAACTTAAGCCCACAGTGCCTTAGCATGCTGAGCTATCAGATAAGGTACCGAAGCTGAGACTTCGAGGACACATCCGCAGACCAAGGCTTTAACTTTAAGGCTCTGTGAGCTAGAATAGAGAAACCAAAATCTTTGCTCTCAGCTTTGATTAACTTGAAGGGAAGCATCCGTAATAAAGGGATTAGCCAGATTAAGGGCATCTATCCTATCCTGGATTTCAATCAAAAACGTTTCTATCCTGATAACATCAGGCAACACCTCAACCAATATGCTGCCGCACTTGTGACGGAAGCAATGCACACAAATGGCTGTCATTGTAATTGTAAGCCCTGAGTAGTCGCTGTCCAAAGAAGCTAAAACCTCCTTGAGTAACAGACAAAGGAGACGTGGCTCAAACTTGAAAAATACGACTTCAGCATCAACAAGAGGAATTACACTGTTATAGAAACCTCTCCTGCTGAATGTCTGTACTACCTCAAACGCTTTCCCTGTAATATTGGAAAGACAAACAACGCATCAAAAACACATGAGAAGAGCGAAGCTTAATAAGTAACTCAAAGCGGCTAATCACCCATAAGGGTCTCAAGGCGCTGCTCATTTTATCAACCTCAGAAGGATGAAAGGCTGAATGGACCTCGCCGGGGATTGAACCTGCAACCCTTGGGTTGCTATAGAATTCAGCCACAGTGCCTTAACATGCTGAGCTATCTGTCCGTCTTTGAGGTATAGAGGAAGTGCAGGGCACTGCATGTGAGGGCAATTACATTTTGGGACTTCAAAAAGGAAAATTGTATGTAATAAACATTGAAATTAAATTTCTGAATAACAACCTCTTGAACTGTTGTCTCAGAACAAAACACTATTCCTAAGGATTAAATTCCTCACATACATAAGGAATAGCAAGTTGGTGGTTAAACGCTGAGTAACATAAAAAACTCTCTGCATAGCCTCTTGGTCTACTCTTTATTGACAAGAGAAACCAAGAGCTCTCAAAGAATCCTTTAATCATTGAATAACTGTAACCATACAAAAACGTTACTGTCACCTTAAATTTTAAAAAGAATAACTTTTCTCAATATGCTGAAAATATGGCAAAACAGCTTAAATAGGTTTTGTAATTTATCAAACCCCCCTCAGCAGGAAAATGCTGAGGTGCCTGCCTGAAAAAAAGTCTCCATCTGAGCAGCACGTTAATGATCCGCAACAGGGAAAGACAGTCTTCGGTCTCATTACACCTACAGTATGAGTCTGCGTATAGGACCAGCAACTGCTCCGGAAGAGAAGGGAAAAAATGCGCAGACATGCAGTACCGCCCCCCCAAAGACCGCCTGTCGTGGGCGTTAACAAAAACAGACTTCTCCCGGTCGCCATATTGTTTTATGGCGCGCTATGCAAATTCCAACCAAACTTGAAAAACTCATCTCCCAGTCGGCACTTTTCTTATGTAACAGCCGGGAGATGAGTTAAAGTGCCCCAGAGACTGAACATGACAATAGTCAAAATACACCCGCCTAGGGCGATATCAGCACAGTAATCTCCCGGTCGGCATGTTTCTTATGTAACCGCCGAGAGATTAGATAAAGTGCATCAGAGCTAATTCCGGCTGAATTAAGCCTTATAATAAAAATAAACCCACCTAGGGAAATATTAGTACCGTCATCTCCCGGTCGGCATGGTTTTTAAGTAACCGCCAGGAGATGTGACTACCACCATCATCATGCCCTGTGAGTCAAAATAAATACAGAGTGCCCCCAGTGCCTGCGCTAGCTGTCACATATAATCTCCTAGGTATCATGGAGAATTTATGTAAAATAAAAATTAAGTGCCCATCCATTAAGGGCTTCTTTAAAAATCCCATACAGAGTAAGTGCCCAACTTCTTCTGAGTTTCTTCTTTATGTCCCCAGAAATAAAAGTCAGCACTTACCTCATTCTGCCCGACAGCAAAGGCAGCCACCAGGTTTGCGAGTTCCTATTCCTCACATGGACCTGTGAAAGAGGAGAAAATACTGAGTAATATCCCTCAGATTTTTCAGGGTTAGGGCAGCGTAAATGTATCGGAGGCACAGTGAGAATTATGTCCCACCAGTTCCCATTGCTCTAAAGCCACCAAAAGCTCTACTGAAGAGACTGATATGGACTACGGCTACACTCCAGAACAAAGCAGCACACTCTGGCACTACTTTAAAAATAAACTCTTGATTGAAAAATCTAATCTAACACCTCACTTTACCTCTTCTTATCACTAACGTAGGCAAAGAGAATGACTGGAGTGAGAGGGAAGGGAGGAGCTATTTAACAGCTCTGCTGTGGTGCTCTTTGCCTCCTCCTGCTGACCAGGAGGTGAATATCCCATAAGTAATGAAGATGATCCGTGGACTCATCGTGTCTTTAAGAAGAAATAATAATAAAAAATAGCGTGTTATTGGGTGATTTTCTTGCCTTTCAGGATTTTTACAATCTTCTTTATTCCTATTGGTTTAGTAACTTTTTGGGATGTTTTGGAAAGGGGATATTTATTATATTGAAAGTAGTTGAAATATTGTGAATTTTGTTTCTAATTTCTTACATTTTTTTAAGCTGATTTTTAATGATTACTTGAAGGGCCATTGTAGTAGTAAAATTAAATCCTCTAATTCACTAGACTAGAGCATGCTATTTCATCACTACCGAATCTTCAAAACTTTGTGTTTAAATACATATTTAAATAACTGCTGGTCCAAATTGGAAACTTCACCTGATGTATCAGGCAGTGCTAGTAGCACAACCCAGTTGTGTGGCTAGCACTACTGTTTGGATTACAGCAAATTGGTTAAATACATAGTTAAAGCACTGCTGATCCTAAATAGAAACTGCTTCTAATACAGTCAGCAACGGAAGTCGCACAAACAAGCTGTGCAACTAGTGCTGCTGGTTGGATTAGCGGCAGTTTCCACTCAGAACCAGTAGGTCCTGAGCAGTACTTTAATTATGTGTTTAACCCCTGTTGGGGATTTAAACACATAACGTTGCAGTTATGCTATTGATGTCATATCATAGATCCTTATTTCTCCAATCAAGTAAGTAAAGAAACCTAAGTTTTAGTGTTTGGTGAACTGATGCTAAATATAGATTCACAAATGTATAAAATAATGACTCCAACTATGCAGTTTATCATGTATGACCCGGGACACGACAAACAACTCCTTTGCCTTCCATATGGTGCATTTTTGCAAACAAAGATTATTTGACTTAGAGAAATGAAACGCAAATTTATTTTCTGTCATGATTTAGATAGAACATACATTTTAAAACAACTTTCCAATTTACTTCTGTTATCAATTGTGCTTCATTCTCTTGTTATCCTTTATTGGAGGAGCAGCAATGCACTACTGGGAGATAGCTGAGAACAGTAAGCCAATGACAAGAGGTGTATATGTGCCGCTACCAATCAACGGCTAGCTCCCAGTTCCTGAGCCTAGGTAGGTATTCTTTTTTAACAGAGGATACCAAGAGAACTAAGAAAATTAGATAATAGAAGAAAATTGATAAGTTGTAAAAAAAAAAAGAAATTGGTTTTCATGTCCCTATAATAGAAAAAAATCCATTAATTAAAGGGGAAGTAAACACTTTGAGATTGTAATGTGCTAAATATACATATTAAAACTTTGCAATATTCAACTTATTATTTTATCCCCTTTTTCTGCCATTTAAAAGTATGAAAACTGTGGATTTTCCAGTCCTGAAAACTAAAAGAGCACATGCCAAGCTTTACAATTCCAACCCTGCTTTATATTTGTCCCTACTGTGCAGTTTGTTATCTTATCATTTCTGCTGATACCAAACAATAAAGATTTTGTTAACACAAAAGTCACAAGGCCTGTTTTCTCCAGAAGCTGGTCCTAATTGGCTCCTCCAAATAATAAAAAGGCAAGTGGGGTTATACCTTTAAAAAACAATAACAACAAACATGGTGTTAATATGTTCTAATAATGATCAGACTCTGTTGACATGTTATTGCAATTACAAGGTGTTTACTGTCCCTTTAACGTGCTTGGCTCTGTAGCCCCACTTCTAGGCACTTGCTAATTTAATTTGTTTGCAATATGTGCAGCTAAACCAACTTTTTTATTTATTTTAATGTTTAACCAAATAAATGGACCATTTTTCTGATAACCCGGCTTCTGAATTTCATGATTTGTTAATCAAATAGTTCTTTATCTCCACATCTAAAGAAAAGACTTAAACAGGCTTTTTTAATACAACACATTTTCATTTGTAATTAAATGGAATCGCATTTACTTTTATACCGTGTAATTGCTGTGTGACTATTTATTTTTATAGCCGTGTGTTCTACTGTGTAATAGATCATCCATAAAGCACAAACTCGTACAACTTAATTCTTTAATAGTTATTTACATTACGGAAGAGACAGACTGTAAACATATGATCCATAAACAAGTTTTACACTTAGTGATTCTATTCACTCTAATAAAAGCAACTTTTTTGTACATTCATTTATAGCAGTTTTAGTAAACGTTCTATGGAACCAACAAATTTATCGTCTCCTTTTCACAGATTTTGGATTATACCTATAAATTAAACAAAGAAAGAAAGAAAAAAAAAAAGATGATTTAGTGTTGTGTAAAAAACATCTGTTAAAAGACCATTAAATAAAGTACAGTATATATATATATATATATATATATATATATATATATATATATATATATATATATATATATATACACACACATACACACAGGTGGCCCTCGGTTTATGCCGGTTAAATTTGCGCTGTTTCAGAATAACAACCTTTTTTTTCCAGTCATGTGACTGCTATTGAAAAGCAGTGCACTAATTAAAATAGCCAGTAGGTGGAGCTGTCTGTTTGTGTTGCAGCAAAGTTTTGCAAGCTTAGCAGACTCTGTGTACACAGAACAGACATTAGCTTTCGAGCAGCTTTCAAAGGAACAAGCTCTAGCAGCCACTTCCCCATTATCTTCCTGTCCAGCTGATTGAGGTGAGGGTGCCTAAACTGTTTATTAATCACTCCAGATTGAAATGCAGTATTATCTAACATGCTAACAATGCAGAGAACGGTTTGCAGAAAAATGCAAGTAAAAAAATGTTTTTGCTCATTAAACTTAGTTAGATGATACAGTCTGTTGTGTGATTATTTAATTAGGTTTATAATGCTGTTTAGCATTTAAAGTCTTCATTTCAAAGCTTTAATGTATTAGGTGTTACTTATGTCAATTTTGAGAGGGGACTGGAATCTAACTCCCTCATTTCCTATTGACTTACATTATAAACTGGGTTTCAATTTACAACTGTTTCAATTTACAACCATTCCTTCTGGAACCTAACCCCGGCGTAAACTGAGGGCTACCTGTATATATATATATATATATATATATATATATATATAAAATGAACAACTGCATAACAAAAACACAATGCAATAATGCTTACTTTGAGATTCAAATAATCAAATAAGCAATAGATTATTTTTATTCTGATTAATTTCAAAGCTATCATCCAACACAAGTGCTTGATCTCACAAATGTTCTTTTGGCTGAATGGGCATAAACACTCCAAAATCTTGTGGAAAGCCTTCCTAGAAGAGTGGGGTACTTCATATTAATGCCTATGGTTTTGGAATAAGATGTCCAACACACATATATAGGTGTGATGGTGATATATATGCAAACTCCATCACTAGTCCTATCTCTCTCATAATCTAAAGAACACTCAATATATAACCACATTTTGTCTTAGAAATGAGGCTATGTAAGTTGTATTGATAAGCAATCAGACTCAATCAGTGAGGAAGATGGATTAATGGGCAGGTGAATTGAAGGAAAGATGTGCAGCTCCCTATCTTCTTCTGAGTCTTAAATCTGGGTGCACACAACTAGGAGAATGTTGGTCTTCAAACAGGCTTCCCAGTTTCTTTGATAACACAGTAAATCAGGCACTACAAAAGAAATACAAGGAATCTCCAGGATATGTGTATCCTCCAACATTTGCATAGGAATCTCATTAAAGGGACAGTCTAGTCAAAATTAAACTTCCATGATTCAGATAGAGCATGTTATTTTAAACAACTTCACAATTTACTTTTATTATTAAATTTACTTTGTACTCTTTGTATTCTTTGTTAAAATCTAAACCTAGGGTAGGGTCAGATAATAATTTCTAAGCCCTTGAAGGCCACGTACTTTGTAATCACTGCCATGGAGTTAAGAGTCAGCACTGACTGGCTAAAATTCATGTCTGTCAAAATAACTGCAATAAGGGGGCAGTCTGCAGAGGTTTAGATACGAGTTAATCACAGGGGTAAAAAGTATATAAATATAACTGTGCTGGTTATGCAAAACTGGGGAATGGGTTAAAAACAGAATTTATGCTTACCTGATAAATTACTTTCTCCAACGGTGTGTCCGGTCCACGGCGTCATCCTTACTTGTGGGATATTCTCTTCCCCAACAGGAAATGGCAAAGAGTCCCAGCAAAGCTGGTCACATGATCCCTCATAGGCTCCGCCCACCCCAGTCATTCGACCGACGGACAGGAGGAAATATATATAGGAGAAACCATATGATACCGTGGTGACTGTAGTTAGAGAAAATAATTCATCAGACCTGATTAAAAAACCAGGGCGGGCCGTGGACCGGACACACCGTTGGAGAAAGTAATTTATCAGGTAAGCATAAATTCTGTTTTCTCCAACATTGGTGTGTCCGGTCCACGGCGTCATCCTTACTTGTGGGAACCAATACCAAAGCTTTAGGACACGGATGAAGGGAGGGAGCAAATCAGGTCACCTAAACGGAAGGAACCACAGCTTGCAAAACCTTTCTCCCAAAAATAGCCTCCGAAGAAGCAAAAGTATCAAATTTGTAAAATTTGGCAAAAGTGTGCAGTGAAGACCAAGTCGCTGCCTTACATATCTGGTCAACAGAAGCCTCGTTCTTGAAGGCCCATGTGGAAGCCACAGCCCTAGTGGAGTGAGCTGTGATTCTTTCGGGAGGCTGCCGTCCGGCAGTCTCATAAGCCAATCGGATAATGCTTTTAAGCCAAAAGGAAAGAGAGGTAGAAGTCGCTTTTTGACCTCTCCTTTTACCAGAATAAACAACAAACAAGGAAGATGTTTGTCTGAAATCTTTAGTAGCCTCTAAACAGAATTTTAGAGCACGGACTACGTCCAAATTGTGTAACAAACGTTCCTTCTTTGAAACTGGATTCGGACACAAAGAAGGTACAACTATCTCCTGGTTAATATTTTTGTTAGAAACAACTTTCGGAAGAAAACCAGGCTTAGTACGCAAAACCACCTTATCTGCATGGAACACCAGATAGGGCGGAGAACACTGCAGAGCAGATAACTCTGAAACTCTTCTAGCAGAAGAAATTGCAACTAAAAACAAAACTTTCCAAGATAGTAACTTAATATCTATGGAATGTAAAGGTTCAAACGGAACCCCTTGAAGAACTGAAAGAACTAGATTTAGACTCCAGGGAGGAGTCAAAGGTCTGTAAACAGGCTTGATCCTAACCAGAGCCTGAACAAATGCTTGAACATCTGGCACGGCTGCCAGTCTTTTGTGAAGTAAAACAGATAAAGCAGAGATCTGTCCCTTTAGAGAACTTGCAGATAATCCTTTCTCCAAACCTTCTTGTAGAAAGGATAGAATCTTAGGAATTTTTATCTTGTGCCATGGGAATCCTTTGGATTCACACCAACAGATATATTTTTTCCATATTTTATGGTAAATTTTTCTAGTTACAGGCTTTCTAGCCTGAATCAGAGTATCTATTACAGAATCTGAAAACCCACGCTTTGATAAAATCAAGCGTTCAATCTCCAAGCCGTCAGTTGGAGGGAAACCAGATTCGGATGTTCGAATGGACCCTGAACAAGAAGGTCCTGTCTCAAAGGTAGCTTCCATGGTGGAGCCGATGACATATTCACCAGGTCTGCATACCAAGTCCTGCGTGGCCACGCAGGAGATATCAAGATCACCGAGGCCCTCTCCTGATTGATCCTGGCTACCAGCCTGGGAATGAGAGGAAACGGTGGGAATACATAAGCTAGGTTGAAGGTCCAAGGTGCTACTAGTGCATCTACTAGAGTCGCCTTGGGATCCCTGGATCTGGACCCGTAGCAAGGAACCTTGAAGTTCTGACGAGACGCCATCAGATCCATGTCTGGAATGCCCCATAATTGAGTTATTTGGGCAAAGATTTCCGGATGGAGTTCCCACTCCCCCGGATGGAATGTCTGACGACTCAGAAAATCCGCTTCCCAATTTTCCACTCCTGGGATGTGGATCGCAGACAAGTGGCAGGAGTGATCCTCCGCCCATTGAATTATCTTGGTCACTTCTTTCATCGCCAGGGAACTCCTTGTTCCCCCCTGATGATTGATATATGCAACGGTCGTCATGTTGTCTGATTGAAACCTTATGAATTTGGCCTTTGCTAGTTGAGGCCAAGCCCTGAGAGCATTGAATATCGCTCTCAGTTCCAGAATGTTTATCGGGAGAAGAGACTCTTCCCGAGACCATAGACCCTGAGCTTTCAGGGATTCCCAGACCGCGCCCCAGCCCACTAGACTGGCGTCGGTCGTGACAATGACCCACTCTGGTCTGCGGAAGCTCATTCCCTGTGACAGATTGTCCAGGGTCAGCCACCAACGGAGTGAATCTCTGGTCTTTTGATCTACTTGAATCATCGGAGACAAGTCTGTATAATCCCCATTCCACTGTCTGAGCATGCACAGTTGTAATGGTCTTAGATGAATTTGTGCAAAAGGAACTATGTCCATTGTTGCAACCATCAATCCTATTACTTCCATGCACTGCGCTATGGAAGGACGAGGAACAGAATGAAGTACTTGACAAGAGCTTAGAAGTTTTGATTTTCTGACCTCTGTCAGAAAAATCCTCATTTCTAAGGAATCTATTATTGTTCCCAAGAAGGGAACTCTTGTTGACGGGGACAGAGAACTTTTTTCTATGTTCACCTTCCATCCGTGAGATCTGAGAAAGGCTAGGACGATGTCCGTATGAGCCTTTGCTTTTGACAGGGACGACGCTTGAATTAGGATGTCGTCCAAGTAAGGTACTACTGCAATGCCCCTTGGTCTTAGAACCGCTAGAAGGGACCCTAGTACCTTTGTGAAAATCCTTGGAGCAGTGGCTAATCCGAATGGAAGTGCCACAAACTGGTAATGCTTGTCCAGAAAAGCGAACCTTAGGAACTGATGATGTTCCTTGTGGATAGGAATATGTAGATACGCATCCTTTAAATCCACGGTAGTCATAAATTGACTTTCCTGGATGGTGGGTAGGATCGTTCGAATAGTTTCCATTTTGAATGATGGTACCCTGAGAAATTGTTTAGGATCTTCAGATCTAAAATTGGTCTGAATGTTCCCTCTTTTTTGGGAACTACGAACAGATTGGAATAAAATCCCATTCCTTGTTCTCTTATTGGAACTGGATGTATCACTCCCATCTTTAACAGGTCTTCTACACAATGTAAGAATGCCTGTCTCTTTATTTGGTTTGAAGATAAGTGAGACCTGTGGAACCTTCCCCTTGGGGGTAGTTCCTTGAATTCCAGGAGATAACCTTGAGAAACTATTTCTAGCGCCCAAAGATCCTGAACATCTCTTGCCCAAGCCTGAGCAAAGAGAGAGAGTCTGCCCCCCACTAGATCCGGTCCCGGATCGGGGGCTATCCCTTCATGCTGTTTTGGTAGCAGTGGTAGGCTTCTTGGCCTGCTTACCCTTGTTCCAGCCTTGCATTGGTTTCCAGGCTGGTTTGGGTTGTGAAGTATTAACCTCTTGCTTAGAGGATGCAGAATTAGAGGCTGGTCCGTTTCTGCGAAAGGGACGAAAATTAGGCTTATTTTTAGCCTTAAAAGACCTATCCTGTGGGAGGGCATGGCCCTTTCCCCCAGTGATGTCTGAAATAATGTCTTTCAAATCTGGTCCAAATAATGTTTTACCTTTGAAAGGAATGTTAAGCAATTTTGTCTTGGAAGACACATCCGCTGACCAAGACTTAAGCCAAAGCGCTCTGCGCGCCACGATAGCAAACCCTGAATTTTTCGCCGCTAATCTAGCTAATTGCAAAGCGGCATCTAAAACAAAAGAGTTAGCCAATTTAAGTGCTTGAACTCTGTCCATAACATCCTCATACGAAGATTCTTTACTGAGCGACTTTTCTAGTTCCTCGAACCAGAAACACGCTGCCGTAGTGACAGGAACAATGCATGAAATTGGTTGTAGAAGGTAACCTTGCTGTACAAAAATCTTTTTAAGCAAACCCTCTAATTTTTTATCCATAGGATCTTTGAAAGCACAACTATCTTCGATAGGAATAGTAGTGCGTTTGTTTAGAGTAGAAACCGCCCCCTCGACCTTGGGGACTGTCTGCCATAAGTCCTTTCTGGGGTCGACTATAGGAAATAATTTCTTAAATATAGGGGGGGGAACAAAAGGTATGCCGGGCTTTTCCCACTCTTTATTTACTATGTCCGCCACCCGCTTGGGTATAGGAAAAGCGTCGGGGGGCACCGGAACCTCTAGGAACTTGTCCATCTTACATAATTTCTCTGGAATGACCAAATTGTCACAATCATCCAGAGTAGATAACACCTCCTTAAGCAGTGCGCGGAGATGTTCTAATTTAAATTTAAATGTCACAACATCAGGTTCAGCTTGATGAGAATTTTTTTTCTGAATCTGAGATTTCTCCATCAGACAAAACCTCCCTCATGGCCCCTTGAGATTGGTGTGAGGGTATGTCAGAACAGTTATCATCAGCGCCCTCTTGCTCTTCAGTGTTTAAAACAGAGCAATCGCGCTTTCTCTGATAAGTAGGCATTTTGGATAAAAGATTTGCTATGGAGTTATCCATTACAGCCGTTAATTGTTGCATGGTAATAAGTATTGGCGCACTAGATGTACTAGGGGCCTCCAGTGTGGGCAAAACTGGTGTAGACACAGTAGGGGATGATGTAGTATCATGTTTACTCCCCTCATTTGAGGAATCATCTTGGGCAATATCATTATCTGTGGCATTACTGTCCTTACTTTGTTTGGACACTATGGCACAATTATCACATAAATTTAAATGGGGAGACACATTGGCTTTCATACATATAGAACATAGCTTATCTGATGGTACAGACATGTTAAACAGGCTTAAACTTGTCAACAAAGCACAAAAAACGTTATAAAATAAAACTGTTACTGTCTCTTTAAATTTCAAACTGAAAACACTTTATTACTGAATATGTGAAAAAGTATGAAGGAATTGTTCAAAAATTACCAAAATTTCACCACAGTGTCTTAAAGCATTAAAAGTATTGCACACCAAATTTCAGAGCTTTAACCCTTAAAATAACGGAACCGGAGCCGTTTTTAAATTTAACCCCTATACAGTCCCAGCTATATGCTTTGCTGAGACCCAACCAAGCCCAGAGGGGAATACGATACCAAATGACGCCTTCTAGAAGCTTTTTTAGTGTTTCTTAGATCCTCACACATGCATCTGCATGCCTTGCTCTCCAAAAACAACTGCGCAGTAATGGTGCGAAAATGAGGCTCAGTCTATAACTAGAAAGGCCCCCAGACTAAAAAAGGTGTCCAACACAGTGCCTGCCGTTTTTTAAACGTTCCCCAAGATTATAATGCCAATTATTAGCTAGAATCTGCATAATATGCCCCAATAAAGCAATCGTTTTAGCCCATAAAAATGTCTACCAGTTTTTTAAGCCCTTTTTTAAGCCCTTTATTCTTTTATGTTTGACTAAGAAAATGGCTTACCGGTCCCCATGAGGGGAAATGACAGCCTTCCAGCATTACATGGTCTTGTTAGAAATATGGCTAGTCATACCTTAAGCAGAAAAGTCTGCTAACTGTTTCCCCCAACTGAAGTTACTTCATCTCAACAGTCCTGTGTGGAAACAGCAATCAATTTTAGTTACTGTCTGCTAAAATCATCTTCCTCTTACAAACAGAAATCTTCATCCTTTTCTGTTTCAGAGTAAATAGTATATACCAGCACTATTTTAAAATAACAAACACTTGATAGAAGAATAAAAACTACATTTAAACACCAAAAAACTCTTAACCATCTCCGTGGAGATGTTGCCTGTGGAACGGCAAAGAGAATGACTGGGGTGGGCGGAGCCTAGGAGGGATCATGTGACCAGCTTTGCTGGGACTCTTTGCCATTTCCTGTTGGGGAAGAGAATATCCCACAAGTAAGGATGACGCCGTGGACCGGACACACCAATATTGGAGAAAAGGGATTATCTACATTTTTAAACAATAACAAATCTGGAGAAGACTGTCCCTTTATTGTTGTTAGTGCTTTCTCTCAGTATCATAACAGCCTATGACTACCTGTGCCATTTGATAGAAAGCAAAAAGAAAATATAAATACATTAGGAAAATATGTAAGAGATCATTAGTATAATAAGAAAGCATACTAGACAGACATAAAGAACAGATTTACTTTATGTAACTGGGTTTAATTTTCTCAAGCTATATTGCCATATATATAAGTTTATAACTGTTTTATATATATACTGTATGTGCTTCTATGTTTATAGATAGTTTCTTCTTTAAGTAATATTAAATGCTGTTGTATTTCCCTTCTTGGCCAATTGATAGAAACAGACTCTATATAATGGTATTTACACAGCATTTAGTGGAAACGCTGTGCAGCATCTGTGATCACTAAGTTTGACTCCTGCATATTATCTTTTAAAACAAAGCTCACAGTGTGTGTGTGTGTATTAAGTCTTTGAATATTGTATTTGTTTAGGAAATAATTTCTGTATTTAATTACTGATGTGGAATTCACAATGGGGAGTCAGGTCATGCATCTCATCTCACTTCCTCAGATCTTTGTTTTTGCTCTGAAGTATTAAAAGCACAGTAACTGTAAAATATCCTCCCCATTAACTGTTAAAAAACAGAATTTATGCTTACCTGATAAATTACTTTCTCCAACGGTGTGTCCGGTCCACGGCGTCATCCTTACTTGTGGGAATATCTCTTCCCCAACAGGAAATGGCAAAGAGTCCCAGCAAAGCTGGCCATATAGTCCCTCCTAGGCTCCGCCCACCCCAGTCATTCGACCGACGGACAGGAGGAAAAATATAGGAGAAACCATATGGTACCGTGGTGACTGTAGTTAGAGAAAATAATTCATCAGACCTGATTAAAAAAACCAGGGCGGGCCGTGGACCGGACACACCGTTGGAGAAAGTAATTTATCAGGTAAGCATAAATTCTGTTTTCTCCAACATTGGTGTGTCCGGTCCACGGCGTCATCCTTACTTGTGGGAACCAATACTAAAGCTTTAGGACACGGATGAAGGGAGGGAGCAAATCAGGTTACCTAAACGGAAGGCACTACGGCTTGCAAAACCTTTCTCCCAAAAATAGCCTCCGAAGAAGCAAAAGTATCAAATTTGTAAAATTTGGCAAAAGTGTGCAGTGAAGACCAAGTCGCTGCCTTACATATCTGGTCAACAGAAGCCTCGTTCTTGAAGGCCCATGTGGAAGCCACAGCCCTAGTGGAGTGAGCTGTGATTCTTTCAGGAGGCTGCCGTCCGGCAGTCTTGTAGGCCAATCGGATAATGCTTTTAAGCCAAAAGGAAAGAGAGGTAGAAGTCGCTTTTTGACCTCTCCTTTTACCAGAATAGACAACAAACAAAGAAGATGTTTGTCTGAAATCTTTTGTAGCCTCTATATAAAATTTTAGAGCACGGACTACGTCCAAATTGTGTAACAAACGTTCCTTCTTTGAAACTGGATTTGGACATAAAGAAGGTACAACTATCTCCTGGTTAATATTCTTGTTAGAAACAACCTTTGGAAGAAAACCAGGCTTAGTACGCAAAACCACCTTATCTGCATGGAACACCAGATAAGGCGGAGAACACTGCAAAGCAGATAACTCTGAAACTCTTCTAGCAGAAGAAATAGCAACCAAAAACAAAACTTTCCAAGATAGTAACTTAATATCTACGGAATGTAAAGGTTCAAACGGAACCCCTTGAAGAACTGAAAGAACTAGATTTAGACTCCAGGGAGGAGTCAAAGGTCTGTAAACAGGCTTGATCCTAACCAGAGCCTGAACAAATGCTTGAACATTTGGCACAGCTGTCAGTCTTTTGTGTAGTAAGACAGATAAAGCAGAGATCTGTCCCTTTAGAGAACTTGCAGATAATCCTTTCTCCAAACCTTCTTGTAGAAAGGAGAGAATCTTAGGAATTTTTATCTTATTCCATGGTCTTTTCCATATTTTATGGTAAATCTTTCTAGTTACCGGTTTTCTGGCCTGAACCAGAGTATCTATCACAGAATCTGAAAACCCACGCTTTGATAGGATCAAACGTTCAATCTCCAAGCCGTCAGCTGGAGGGAGACCAGATTTGGATGTTCGAATGGACCCTGAACAAGAAGGTCCTGTCTCAAAGGTAGCTTCCATGGTGGAACCGATGACATATTCACCAGGTCTGCATACCAAGTCCTGCGTGGCCACGCAGGAGCTATCAAGATCACGAGGCCCTCTCCTGTTTGATCCTGGCTACCAGCCTGGGAATGAGAGGAAACGGTGGAAATACATAAGCTAGGTTGAAGGTCCAAGGTGCTACTAGTGCATCTACTAGAGTTGCCTTGGGATCCCTGGATCTGGACCCGTAGCAAGGAACCTTGAAGTTCTGACGAGACGCCATCAGATCCATGTCTGGAATGCCCCATAATTGAGTCAACTGGGCAAATATCTCCGGGTGGAGTTCCCACTCCCCCGGATGGAATGTCTGACGACTCAGATAATCCGCTTCCCAGTTTTCCACTCCTGGGATGTGGATCGCAGACAGGTGGCAGGAGCGATCCTCCGCCCATTTTATGATTTTGGTCACTTCTCTCATCGCCAGGGAACTCCTTGTTCCCCCCTGATGGTTGATGTAAGCAACAGTCGTCATGTTGTCTGATTGGAATCTTATGAATCTGGCCTTTGCTAGTTGAGGCCAAGCCCTGAGAGTATTGAATATCGCTCTCAGTTCCAGAATGTTTATCGGGAGAAGAGACTCTTCCCGAGACCATAGACCCTGAGCTTTCAGGGAGTCCCAGACCGCGCCCCAGCCCACTAGACTGGCGTCGGTCGTGACGATGACCCACTCTGGTCTGCGGGAGCTCATTCCCTGGGACAGGTGATCCTGGGTTAGCCACCAACGGAGTGAGTCTCTGGTCTTCTGATCTACTTGAATCACTGGAGACAAGTCTGTATAGTCCCCATTCCACTGTTTGAGCATGCACAGTTGTAATGGTCTTAGATGAATTTGTGCAAAAGGAACTATGTCCATTGCTGCAACCATCAACCCTACTACTTCCATGCACTGCGCTATGGAAGGAGGTGGAACAGAATGAAGAACTTGACAAGTGCTTAGAAGTTTTGATTTTCTGACCTCTGTCAGAAAAATCCTCATTTCTAAGGAATCTATTATTGTTCCCAAGAAGGGAACTCTTGTTGCCGGAGACAGAGAACTCTTTTCTATGTTCACCTTCCATCCGTGTGATCTGAGAAAGGCTAGAACGATGTCTGTATGAGCCTTTGCTTTTGACAGTGACGACGCTTGTATTAGAATGTCGTCCAAGTATGGTACTACTGCAATGCCCCTCGGTCTTAGAACCGCTAGAAGGGACCCGAGTACCTTTGTGAAAATCCTTGGAGCAGTGGCTAACCCGAATGGGAGGGCCACAAACTGGTAATGTTTGTCCAGAAAGGCGAACCTTAGGAACTGATGATGTTCTTTGTGGATAGGGATATGTAGGTACGCATCCTTTAGATCCACGGTAGTCATAAATTGACCTTCCTGGATAGTAGGTAGAATCGTTCGAATGGTTTCCATCTTGAACGATGGTAACCTGAGAAATTTGTTTAGGATCTTCAGATCCAAAATTGGTCTGAAGGTTCCCTCTTTTTTGGGAACTACGAACAGATTTGAATAAAATCCCATTCCTTGTTCCTTTATTGGAACTGGGTGTATCACTCCCATCTTTAACAGGTCTTCTACACAATGTAAGAACGCCTGTCTCTTTATTTGGTTTAAGGATAAGTGAGACATGTGGAACCTTCCCCTTGGGGGTAGTTCCCTGAATTCCAGAAGATAACCCTGAGAAACTATTTCTAGTGCCCAGGGATCCTGAACATCTCTTGCCCAAGCCTGAGCAAAGAGAGAGAGTCTGCCCCCTACTAGATCCGGTCCCGGATCGGGGGCTACTCCTTCATGCTGTTTTGTTAGCAGCAGCAGGCTTCTTGGCCTGCTTACCCTTGTTCCAGCCTTGCATCGGTTTCCAGGCTGGTTTGGGTTGTGAGGCATTACCCTCTTGCTTAGAGGATGCAGAATTAGAGGCCGGTCCGTTCCGTTCCTGAAATTGCGAAAGGAACGAAAATTAGACTTATTCTTGGCCTTGAAAGGCCTATCTTGTGGAAGGGCGTGGCCCTTTCCCCCCAGTGATGTCTGAGATAATCTCTTTCAATTCTGGTCCAAATAGAGTTTTACCTTTGAAAGGGATGTTAAGCAATTTTGTCTTGGATGACACATCCGCTGACCAAGACTTTAGCCAAAGCGCTCTGCGCGCCACAATTGCAAACCCTGAATTTTTTGCCGCTAATCTAGCTAATTGCAAAGCGGCATCTAAAATAAAAGAGTTAGCCAACTTAAGTGCGTGAACTCTGTCCATAACCTCCTCATATGGAGTCTCTCTACTGAGCGACTTTTCTAGTTCTTCGAACCAGAACCACGCTGCTGTAGTGAAAGGAACAATGCACAAAATGGGTTGTAGAAGGTAACCTTGCTGTACAAAAATCTTTTTAAGCAAACCCTCCAATTTTTTATCCATAGGATCTTTGAAAGCACAACTATCCTCAATAGGAATAGTAGTGCGCTTGTTTAGAGTAGAAACTGCCCCCTCGACCTTAGGGACTGTCTGCCATAAGTCCTTTCTGGGGTCGACCATAGGAAATAATTTCTTAAATATAGGGGGGGGGGAACAAAAGGTATGCCGGGCTTTTCCCACTCCTTATTCACTATGTCCGCCACCCGCTTGGGTATAGGAAAAGCGTCGGGGTGCACCGGAACCTCTAGGAACTTGTCCATCTTGCATAATTTCTCTGGAATGACCAAGTTGTCACAATCATCCAGAGTAGATAACACCTCCTTAAGCAGTGAATCTGAAATTTCCCCATCTGACAAAACCTCCCTCATGGCCACTTCAGATTGGTGTGAGGGTATGACAGAACAATTATCATCAGCGCCCTCCTGCTCTTCAGTGTTTAAAACAGAGCAATCGCGCTTTCTCTGATATGTAGGCATTTTGGATAAAATATTTGCTATGGAGTTATCCATTACAGCCGTCAATTGTTGCATGGTAATAAGCATTGGCGCGCTAGATGTACTAGGGGCCTCCTGTGTGGGCAAAACTGGTGTAGACACAGTAGGAGATGATGTAGTATCATGTCTACTCCCCTCATTTGAGGAATCATCTTGGGCAATTTCATTATCTGTGGCAGTACTGTCCTTACTTTGTTTGGACGCTATGGCACAATTATCACACAAATTTAAATGGGGAGACACATTGGCTTTCATACATATAGAACATAGCTTATCCGAAGGCACAGACATGTTAAACAGGCTTAAACTTGTCAATAAAGCACAAAAAACGTTTTAAAACCAAACCGTTACTGTCTCTTTAAATTTTAAACAGAAACACTTTATTACTGAATATGTGAAAAAGTATGAAGGAATTGTTCAAAAATTACCAAAATTTCACCACAGTGTCTTAAAGCATTAAGAGTATTGCACACCAATTTTCAGAGCTTTAACCCTTAAAATAACGGAACCGGAGCCGTTTACAAATTTAACCCCTATACAGTCCCAGCTATAGCCTTTGCTGCGACCTAACCAAGCCCAGAGGGGAATACGATACCAAATGACGCCTTCTAGAAACTTTTCCAGCTACTTTCAGATCCTCACACATGCATCTGCATGTCTTGCTCTCAAAAACAACTGCGCAGTAATGGCGCGAAAATGAGGCTCAGCCTACAACTGGGAAGGCCCTCCCTGACTGGAAAAGGTGTCTAACATAGTGCCTGCCGTTAAAAAACGTTCCCCAAGTTTATAAATGTGAATTATCAGCATAAACATGTATAAAATGTCCAAATAAAGCAATCGATTTAGCCCATAAAAGTGTCTACCAGTTTTATAGCCCATATTAAGCCCTTTATTCTGTTTGCTTGACTAAGAAAATGGCTTACCGGTCCCCATGAGGGGAAATGACAGCCTTCCAGCATTACATGGTCTTGTTAGAAATATGGCTAGTCATACCTTAAGCAGAAAAGTCTGCTAACTGTTTCCCCCAACTGAAGTTACTTCATCTCAACAGTCCTATGTGGAAACAGCAATCGATTTTAGTTACTGTCTGCTAAAATCATCTTCCTCTCACAAACAGAAATCTTCATCCTTTTCTGTTTCAGAGTAAATAGTACATACCAGCACTATTTTAAAATAAAAAACTACATTTAAACAGCAAAAAACTCTTAACCATCTCCGTGGAGATGTTGCCTGTGCAACGGCAAAGAGAATGACTAGGGTGGGCGGAGCCTAGGAGGGACTATATGGCCAGCTTTGCTGGGACTCTTTGCCATTTCCTGTTGGGGAAGAGATATTCCCACAAGTAAGGATGACGCCGTGGACCGGACACACCAATGTTGGAGAAATGATCTATTTTGCCTTCGGGAGTGTATTAAATTGTTTACAAATAGCTCCATTAACTTTATTTTGTCATTTCAAATCGCTACTGTAAAATCCTCAAGGCAGAACCTGGTGCTATCTGCGATATCATCGCAGAAAATGCCGCATGTCTGCAGAAAATGCCGCATGTCTGCAGATAGAGCAGGGCTATTCACACAGATCAGGCTGCACTGTGTAAAAGGAATGTTTGATTTGAGTCATGAATCTACCTAGTCGCTGCAATGCTACACAGTTTTCCAGGTAAAACACAAACAATTTCCAAGGCGCTCTGCGTCTTCCAGCTTGCTCCAGATGCCTACCTAGATATCTCTTCAACACAAAATATCATGGGAACGAAGCAAATTTGATAATAAAAGTAAATTGGATTTTTTTTTTTTTTTTTTAAAAAGGTTTGCTCGGTCTTAATCACAAAAGAATATTTTTGGGTTTTATATCCCTTTAAGGGAAAACCAATTTTGTAGTGCATCATCCCTTAAAATAATCCCAAGCTGCTAACACAATTCAAAAATATATAAATATATTTACTATAAATATGTATAAAATATTTTTCACTGGAAATCCCCTAATTAAAAAGTATATACAGAACATGTTAGCTTTAATACATAAACAATACCTCAGATAAATTAAAGGGACATTAGAGTCAAAATATAAATGCACATAGATTTATTGCATCTTTGAATAGAAACATATTTGCAATATAAATGTATTGGCAAAAATGCTTCTATTAAGACTTATCACTGTTTTAGTGTTAACATTTTTCTCTGCACGTGCATGTGAAGCATAGCTAGATATTCTCAGTGCACCCACATTTTAAATAAAGCAGCTCAGATCATTATTGGGGTTTGTATCAGGTCAGCAATTAACAAATTGAGTCATTACCAGATGGCACAAGCACCTTAGGCTCTCCGAACAAGTGTTGTGTTTAAAATGCTGCTGCACGGTGCATACGTAAATACACTTTTGAAACAGCTATAGCTTCTATTAGAAGCATTTTTGCTAATGCATGTATATTACAAAAATGCTTCAGTTCAATACAGAAATGCACCCACATGGTTTCCAATTTTGGCTGGAATATCCCTTTAAGACCTTTAGAGCTTTCACTAATTGCAAACCCATTCACGAGAATGCTGCAGCCAAATGGCGTCATCACTTTGCTAGAAATATAATTGCAGACTGTCACTGTTTCTAAGCAACTCGTGATTATCCTTCAGAAAACACAGGCAAAAAAAAAACACCACTGAAAATAACTTACTGCATTACATCCGGCCCTAGCTGGTAGGAACAGCTTAGGTACATTTGTAGGGCAGACATCTTACTTTCACTGTTAACCGGGGTACATAGGCTCTAGTTATTGAAAGCTGGTAACACTCTTTAGCACAGTTGTCAAAATAGCCCCATTAGGCGCATTAGTCTAACATGACACAGACTAGTTTTAAAGTGATAAAGACACACAAGTTATATGTAAACAGTAGCTTTATGAATCGTGCTGCTAATGTGCATTTGTTAGGTAAACACGTGCTGAATAAGCTGTGGTCTGAGGCGCTTGGCTCTTTTTTATTAGGAAAGAAGTAAAACCCATAAATATCTGTGCAAACCCTTATACTTGTGTGTTGTACTTTTTTCCTAATAACTCTGACGTTAGAAAGAGCTGAATGCCTCGGACCACAGCTGTATTCGGCATTTGTTTAACTAACAAATAGATCATTCCAAATTTTTGCACGTGTGTAGCTACTACTCAATTAAAAAGTAACAATGTGACACAAAACATTTAAAAATGATACATAAAGGGCATGCAGAACGTTTGTTAACACATCTATCCAATAGTATCTAACTACAAATAAACTCTCAGCACATAAAGTTACGTTACCTAAAGAGATTCTCAGCAAGTGACTCCTCTCTTGCTTGTTGAGTTTGCTCCTGAAAATACATAAACACATTAAATATGCAACGGCTTTTTCATTTGTATACTACCAGGTAAAAGGGATGCCAAGCGTTTAAATGAGCGTGTTTAACTTTTACGAATTGTTAAAATTGATTAAAGGGACATGAAACCCAAAATTTTTGTTTCATGATTCAGATAGAACATACAATTTTGAACAACTTTCCAATTTACTTCTAATATCTAACTTGTTTATTCTTCATGGTATCCTTTGCTTAAAAGGATACCTAGGTAGGCTCAGGAGCTGGCTGCACTTTTTATGTCTATTGTCATTGGCTTACTGATGTGTTCAGCTAGCTCCCAATAGTGCATTACTGCTCCTTCAATAAAGGAAACCAAGAGAATAAAGCAAAATTGATGATAGAAGTATATTGAAATAAGTTAAACATGTATGTTCTATCTGAATCATAAAACAAATTGGGTTTCATGTCCCTTTAACAGACTTATTTGTTTCATCTTAATAATGCTAATTATGCACCATTCTCTGAGGCGCCAACCGCATTACTGTTCATACTTTATACTATTTTCCTGAGTCCACAGACCTTTGCAAAGACATAACAGAAGTAATCATCGCTTATTTGTCCTGCAGCTTCCTATCACTGATTTTGTCTTTTTCCTCTCTCGATAATATCTAGTGAAAAACATGTTTTCATTGCCTGTGCTATTGTTTCTTAGCATTCCTAATTAACTAGAGTTATGGTGGTTTTGTATGCGGAATTCCAAAATTATTCTAAATTTCCACACTTTTTAAATATTTAAAACATTTTTTTTAATAAAAAATGACTATTTCTTCCTGTCTGTAAGCTACAATCTTCTCTGCCTATGTCTTTATTTTAGAGAGGAAAAAACAAATATAACCTGATTCCAATACTGGGGTACTATGTATACAAAAGTATTACAAATGATATAAACCTATCTTTAGGTTGCATGTATAAGCTGTATGATGACACTATAAAGGGACATGAAAAACAAATTTTTCTTGCATGATTTAGGTAGAACATACAATTTCAAACAACTTTCCAGTTTACTTCTATTATCAAATTTGCTTCATTCTTTTGGCATCGTTTGTTGAAGGAGCTGCAATGCACTACTGGTTTCTAACTGAACACATGGGTGAGCCAATGACAATCGGTATATATATGCAGGCACCAATCAGCTCCTAGAACCTAGGTGCTTTGCTGCTCATGAGCTTACCTAGATAAACCTTCCAGAAAAGGATAACAAGAGAAGGAAGCAAATTAAATAATTGAAGTAAATTGGAAAGTTATTTAAAATTGTACGTTCTACCTAAATCCCAAATATCTAACTATGACTTTACTGTTCCTTTAAATACTGCCTAAATGAAACGGTCACATTTTACCTAAATCCAAACCTTTTAAGTCCCAAGCAGTTTGAATAAGGGGTTTTCTACCTGTACTAATTTTTTTTTTTTGATAATTGGAACACACTTGCTGCCATAAAGTGTTCCAGACACATTCATGCTTCTGAACCTACCTACCTGCTTTACATCAATGGATGGCAAGAGAATTAAAGTGATGGTAAAGTGTTGTCTGATAGAATTACTTACGTAGCTCTTATATATGTCTTTTTTATTGAATGTTATTTATTTTGTATATTCCTTTTTAACTTACTGCTTATCTGGCAACCTCTAAATTTGAGGTTTTTTTTTCTAATGGCGACCCAATCAGAAACTATGCCATACGGCTCACTGTTTTCTATGTAATCAGTTAAAGGCATACATGATCACTTTGACTTTCATGCTCAAAGCTTGTACCTTTCAGGACAACACATTAACAACTACGTATAGAACAGGTGGGATCCATCTATATGTCACTACACTACAGAAAAGAAAGTTTGAAGGGACACTGAACCCAAATTTTTTCTTTCATGATTCAGATAGAGCATGACATTTTAATCAACTTTCTAATTTACTCCTTTTACAATTTTTTCTTCCTTCACTTGCTATCTTTATTTGAAAAGCAGGAATGTAAATCTTAGCAGCCAGCCCATTTTAGGTTTAGCACCATAAATAGCGCTTGCTTATTGGAGGCTTACATTTACCCACCAATAAGCAAGCATAACCCAGGTTCTCAACCAAAAATGGGCCGGCTCCTATGCATCACTTTCCTGTTTTTTAAATAAAGATAGCAAGAGAACGAAGAAAAATTGATAATAGGAGTAAATTAGAAAGTTGCTTAAAATGGTATGCTCTATTTGAATCACGAAAGAAAAAATTTGGGTTCAGTGTCCCTTTAATGGGCAGGCGTGAAAAACACAACCGAAAAAATAATATTACAAAAATAACAATTTATGCTTACCAGATAAATTCCTTTCCTTCCTGGCAGGGAGAGCCCACAACTTCATTCCTTACTGTTGGGAAATACATCATCTGGCCACCAGGAGGAGGCAAAGACACCCCAGGCCAAAGGCTTAAATATCCCTCCCACTTCCCCTATCTCCCAGTCATTCTGCCAAGGGAACAAGGAAAAGTAGGAGAAACCTCAGGGTATAAAGGTGCCAGAAGAAATAATAAAAAAAGGGTGCCGCCAAACAAAAATAAATTACGGGCTGGGTTGTGGACTCTCCGTGCCAGGAAGGAAAGGAATTTATCTGGTAAGCATAAATTATGTTTTCCTTCCATAAGGCAGGGAGTGTCCACGACTTCATTCTTACTGTTGGGAAAACTATACCCAAGCTCCAGAGGACACTTAAGGAATAAAGGGAGGGAACAAAAAAGAGGCGGACCCTATTCTGAGGGCAGCACAGCATGCAAAACTTTTCACCCAAAAGTTGCTTCAGCCGAAGCAAACACATCAAACTTGTAAAATTAAGAAATAGTGTGTAAGTAGGACCAGGTAGCCGCCTTACAAATCTGAGCCATAGAGGCTTCATTCTTAAAAGCCCAGGAGGAAGCCACTGCTGTAGTGGAATGAGTTGTTATCCTCTCAGGTGGCTGTCGCCCCGCTGTCTCATAAGCTAAACGGATGACACTCCTCAATCAGAAAGATAGGGAAGTCGTAGTAGCCTTCTGCCCCTTATGCTTCTTCGTATAGATGAGAAGCAAAGAGGAAGATTGTCTGAATTACTTAGTAGCCTGAAGAAAGAACTTCAAGGCACAAACCACATCTAGATTGTGAAGCAAGCGTTCCTTCTCTGAAGGAGGATTAGGACACAAAGGAGGAACAACAATTTCTTAATTAATGTTACAATCTGACACCACCTTAGGGAGGAACCCTAATTTAGTATGTAAAACCGCCTTATCAGCATGGAAAACAAGATAAGGGGGTCACATTGCAAAGCAGAAATCTCAGAAACTCTGCGCGCAGAGGCAATACCCAACAAAAAAAGAACTTTCCAAGATAACAATCTAATGTCAACAGTATGCATAGGCTCAAACAGAGCCTGCTGCAAAACACAAAGAACAAGATTGAGGCTCCAAGGCAGAGCAACAGATCTAAACACAGATTTGATCCTAGTCAGAGCCTTAACAAAGGACTGCATAGCTTAGCGAATCTCTTGTGCAGTAACACCGACAGGGCCGATATCTGTCCCTTCAGGGAACAAGCAAATAGACCCTTCTCCAGTCCATCCTGGAGAAAAGATAAAATTCTGGCAACCTTAACCTTATGCCAGGAAAAGCCACGCTCTTCACACCAGTACAAGTAAGTCCTCCACACTTTATGGTAGATACGAGTAATTGGCTTACCAGCTTGAATCAGAGTGTCGATAACACTCTCAGAAAACCCCCTCTTGGCTAAGACTAAGCATTCAATCTCCATGCAGTCAGCCTCAAAGAATCTAGATTTTGATGAACGAAGGGACCCTGTATCAACAGATCTCTGCGACAAGGTAACCTCCACTGAGGAGATGAGGACATCCCCACCAGATCTGCGAACCACGTCCTTCGCGGCCAGGATGAAGCAATCAGAATCACTGATGCTAACTCCTGCTTGATGCAAGCCACCACACTAGGGAGAAGCGGAAATGGAGGAAAAAGATATACGAGTCTGAACCTCCATGGTACTGATAGGGCATCTATCAGTTCCGCCTGAGGATCCCTTGACCCGAACCTGGGTAGCTTGGTATTGAGGGGGGATGCCATGAGATCTATCTCCGGCGTCCCCCACTTGCTGCATATCTCTGCAAACACTTTGGGTGGATAGACCATTCCCCTGGGTGAAAGGATTGCCTGCTGAGGAAGTCCACTTCTCAGTTGTCCACACCCGGAATCTGGATAGCTGACAGCGTACATCTGAGTCTCCGCCCACTCTAGTATCTGAGATACTTCTCTCATCGCCAAGGGACTTCTCGTTCCCCCCTGATGGTTGATGTAGACAACCGAGGTTATTTTGTCTGATTGGAATCTGATAATTTGGGATGAACCCAGAAGGGGCCAAGCCTTCAAGGCATTGAAGATTGCCTAGAGTTCCAATATATTGATCGGAAGGGAGGACTCCTCCTGAGTCCACAGCCCTTGTGCCTTCTTGGCACCCCAAACGGTTCCCCAGCCGGAAAGGCTTGTGTCCATAGTCACAATCTCCCAGGACGGTCTCAAAGAAGCACGCGCCTTGGGACAGATGATCTGGACAGAGCCACCAAGAGAGTGAGTCTCTTGACAGGTTGTCCAGCACAACCTGTTGAGACAGATCTTAATGGTCGCCGTTCCATTGTTTCAGCATGCATAGTTATAAGGGTCTGAGATGGATCTGGCAAAGGGAATGATGTCTATACAGGACACCATGAGCCCAATCACCTCCATACACTGGGCCACTGAGGGTCTCAAGGAGGCCTGGAGGGCAAGACATGCAGAAGTTAGCTTGCAACGTCTTTCCTTAGGGATGGAGCCCCCAAATCTAATTGAGAGTAAGGGACCGGGAAAAATTTTTTTTAAAAGACGAGGGGGAAAAAGAAGTTCCTATTATTTCCCATTTGTTACTAATAATGTTCGCCATTTTAACTGGCACAGGAAAAGTCAGAGGGACCTTCCTGTCTTCATAAACCCTGTCTAATTTAGATATCTTAGGTTCCTCAGGGAATTTAGCCTCTGGAACCTCTAGCATAGACAGAACCTCCTTTAGATTTAAAATTGAGCATCTGAGTTTTTTATTAAAGGAGGGTTCCGCCGCTGAAGGAGGTTTAGAAACTGAAGATTCCAACTCAGAAAGTTCACCCTCTGAAGCTACAGAGGATAACTCATCCTCGGATAGCTGGGACATAGTAGCTAAATCCGACAAATATTTAGATGACTCTAGGTCAGGAGAACTATGTTTAACCTTTCTCTTATGTTTGCTAGAGGGAGGTAAGGCACTCAGGGCCGCAGACACCGCCGATTGTAACTGTGCGGTAAAGTTCGCAGGAAAAAAGCCCCCGCCAGATAGAGGATTAGTTGAGCTGCGGGGAACTGCATGTAGCGCTGCAAAATCTGTTGGCGCTCTACAAATACCTGTTAATAATAAAAAATAATA
Source organism: Bombina bombina (assembly GCF_027579735.1). Taxonomy (NCBI): domain Eukaryota; kingdom Metazoa; phylum Chordata; class Amphibia; order Anura; family Bombinatoridae; genus Bombina; species Bombina bombina. Next base: position 973,013,754 of record NC_069503.1, read on the forward strand.
ATAACTGCATGTAGAGCGGGTAGTGTAGAAAGGGTAGTAATCTCTCAGGATTCCTGAGAGGTAGACAGCTCAGAGGGGCTAATAGCGCCTTGAGTATTAGCAGTCTTGTATCCCTTCTTAGAATTTAGAACAATGCTTAGGCAAATGGAACAAAATTGAGCAGGCGGGCAAACCACGGCCTCATCACAATATAAACAGGAATTATTAATCAGGAGTTTAACCTTCTTATTATTAATAAGGAGTGGAACCTTCTAATGTAGTATCAGAGTCCTCCATAGCTAAGTATATATCCACAGAGGGACAGACAAAAAACAAAACAAACACTTTTATTCAAAAAACTGCACCTTTATAATCCCAATGGCTGGGGCACTCACCACCTCCTAAACCCAGACAGCTAACAGTGAAAACGCTCTTCTTAGGAGTGATGTCCGCAGCAGGATTGTAGGAAAATGAAGAGACCGCACTGTCACGTGGTGCGTAGGACAGGACTTCCCCTGCTATGAAAAAGTTTCTAAGCTATTATGAGCTGCACAACACTCAAAAACGAAAGTGAATCCTGTTTGTTCCAAGCCAAAAGCACACAGTCTATGAGCCCAAAAAACCTCTCGCATTAAAGCAGTAATAAATAACCCCTAGCTGTTTAAATAATCTCCCTGAAGGAGATATTAACCCTTGATCCTATCGAGGCATAAAGAAGCCACACTGTGACCCTGTATAAAAAAAGTGTATATATAAAACGGTCTTACCCTCCAGGATCCATGCTGTGACAGCACAGCCTCTCAAGTGTGACAGTCTTGCAGTGACGCTCTGACATGGACTTGAGTGTTTAACAGCAAGCAGTGAAACTTGTCAACACGGATTGCTCAGGAGCTGTTAGGTGACAGTATGGATGGGTTTGCAGAAAAACTTTCCCTGCATCTCCAGACTCTAACTTTCATCAATACTCTCGCTGAGAGGTTGACATAACTTAAAACTGCAGTCCTTTCTTGAAGGGAACATACCCATTGCAGGACTATCCAAATCTTCTGACACTTCTCTGCCACCTCCTATAGTGATGAAAGGCAAAGAATGAGTGGGGGATAGGGGAAGTGGGAGGGATATTTACGCTTTTGGCTAGGGGGTCTTTGCCTCCTCCTGGTGGCCAGGTGATGTATTTACCATCAGTAAGGAATGAAGTTGTGGACTCTCCCTGCCTTATGGAAGGAAATAATGGTTTAGTTCGTAACTGCATTTATAAGATACTGATAACTTTAAAACATTTTTAATTTACCATCACTTTAAGTAAATTTGATTATGAAAGAACATTTTTTAAGATTGTATGCTCTATCTGACTCATGAAAGAAACACTTGGGTTTTATGTTCCTTTAAATACTTGTGTTAGAGGAAGTATTATGACTAGGGAATTGTGTTTAATGGGAATTTGATACTTTCTGCCACACCAATAAAACTCCTGCTCTAAGAGCACTGCTGCAGCTACGCTGCCACCATGGTAACATCATGTCTAATATTTTAGCAGTAGTGATAATGAAATATTAGACAACCTTCCCAATAAGAATCTTTCAAACTTACCTCCATTTCTTGACGTAACCACTGTTCTAGTTCTGAATTTTTCTTCCTATCATGAGCAATCAAATCAGAACCTCCAATGATGTGGGGAAAACCACCTGCTCCTGGGTATGCCACCTAAAGGCACCAAAACAATAAATTGTGGTGCAAGACAAAAGTAAATGGCAAAAACATAATTTATGTAAGAACTTACCTGATAAATTCATTTCTTTCATATTGGCAAGAGTCCATGAGCTAGTGACGTATGGGATATACATTCCTACCAGGAGGGGCAAAGTTTCCCAAACCTCAAAATGCCTATAAATACACCCCCCACCACACCCACAATTCAGTTTAACGAATAGCCAAGAAGTGGGGTGATAAGAAAGGAGCGAAAGCATCAACAAGGAATAATTGTGCTTTATACAAAAATCATAACCACCACAAAAAGGGTGGGCCTCATGAACTCTTGCCAATATGAAAGAAATGAATTTATCAGGTAAGTTCTTACATAAATTATGTTTTCTTTCATGTAATTGGCAAGAGTCCATGAGCTAGTGACGTATGGGATAGCAAATACCCAAGATGTGGAACTCCACGCAAGAGTCACTAGAGAGGGAGGGATAAAAATAAAGACAGCCAATTCCGCTGAAAAAATAATCCACAACCCAAATCAAAAGTTTCAATCTTAAAATGAAAAAAACTGAAATTATAAGCAGAAGAATCAAACTGAAACAGCTGCCTGAAGTACTTTTCTACCAAAAACTGCTTCTGAAGAAGAGAAAACATCAAAATGGTAGAATTTAGTAAAAGTATGCAAAGAAGACAAAGTTGCTGCTTTGCAAATCTGATCAACAGAAGCTTCATTCTTAAAGGCCCAGGAAGTAGAAACTGACCTAGTAGAATGAGCCGTAATCCTCTGAGGCGGGGATTTACCCGACTCCAAATAAGCATGATGAATCAAAAGCTTTAACCAAGACGCCAAAGAAATGGCAGAAGCCTTCTGACCTTTCCTAGAACCAGAAAAGAAAACAAATAGACTAGAAGTCTTTCTGAAATCTTTAGTAGCTTCAACATAATATTTCAAAGCTCTTACTACATCCAAAGAATGTAAAGATCTTTCTAGAGAATTCTTAGGATAAGGACACAATGAAGGAACAACAATTTCTCTACTAATGTTGTTGGAATTCACAACTTTAGGTAAAAATTTAAATGAATCCTCAAAACCGCCTTATCCTGATGAAAAATCAGAAAAGGAGACTCACAAGAAAGAGCAGATAATTCAGAAACTCTTCTAGCAGAAGAGATGGCCAAAAGGAACAATACTTTCTAAGAAAGTAATTTAATGTCCAGAGAATGCATAGGCTCAAACGGAGGAGCCTGTAAAGCCCTCAAAACCAAAATAAGACTCCAAGGAGGAGAAATTGGCTTAATGACAGGCTTGATACGAACCAAGGCCTGAACAAAACAATGAATATCAGGAAGATTAGTAATTTTTCTGTGAAACAGAACAGAAAGAGCAGATATTTGTCCTTTCAAGGAACTTGCAGACAAACCCTTATCCAAACCATCCTGAAGAAACTGTAAAATTCTAGGAATTGTAAAAGAATGCCAAGAGAATTTATGAGAAGAACACCATGAAATGTAAGTCTTCCAAACTCGGTAATAAATCTTTCTAGACACAGATTTGCGAGCCTGCAACATAGTATTAATCACTGAGTCAGAGAAACCTCTATGACTAAGCACTAGGCGTTCAATCACCATTCCTTCAAATTTAATGATTTGAGATCCTGATGGAAAAATGGACCTTGAGACAGTAGGTCCTGCCTTAACGGAAGTGGCCAAGGTTGGCAACTGGACATCCGAACAAGATCCGCATACCAAAACCTGACTGGCCATGCTGGAGCCACCAGCAGTACAAATGAACGCCCCATTATGATTTTGGAAATCACTCTTGGATGAAGAACTAGAGGCGGAAAGACATAAGGAGGTTGATAATTCCAAGGAAGTGACAACGCATCCACTGCTTCCACCTGAGGATCCCTGGACCTGGACAGATACCTGGGAAGTTTCCTGTTAAGATGAGAAGCCATCAGATCTATTTCTGGAAGCCCCCACATCTGAACAATCTAAAGAAACACATCTGGGTGAAGAGACCATTCTCCCGGATGTAAAGTCTGGCGACTGAGATAATCCGCTTCCCAATTGTCTATCCCTGGGATATGGACCGCAGAGATTAGACAGGAGCTGGATTCCGCCCATGCAAGTATCCGAGATACTTCTTTCATAGCTTGAGGACTGTGAGTCCTACCTTGATGATTGACATACGCCACGGTTGTGACATTGTTTGTCTGAAAACAAATAAACAGTTCTCTCTTCAGAAGAGGCCAAAACTGAAGAGCTCTGAGAATCGCACGGAGTTCCAAAATATTAATTGGTAATCTCGCCTCTTGAGATTTCCAAACCCCCTGCGCTGTCAGAGATCCCCAGACAGCTCCCCAACCTGAAAGACTTGCATCTGTTGTAATTACAGTCCAGGTTGGACAAACAAAAGAGGCCCCCTGAACCAAACGGTGGTGATCTAACCACCAAGTCAGAAATAGTCTAATATTGGGATTTAAGGATATTAATTGTGATATCTTTGTATAATCCCTGCACCATTGGCTCAGCATACAAAGCTGAAGCGGTCTCATGTGAAAACAAGCAAAGGGGATCGCGTCCGATGCTGCAGTCATGAGACCTAAAACTTCCATGCACATAGCTAATGAAGGGAATGATTGAGACTGAAGGTTCCGACAGGCTGAAACCAATTTCAGATGTCTTTGTCTGTTAGAGACAAAGTCATGGATACTGAATCTATTTGGAATACTAAAAAGGTTACCCTTGTCTGAGGAATCAAGGAACATTTTGGTAAATTGATCCTCCAACCATGTCTTTAAAGAAACAACACTAGTTGATTCGTGTGAGATTCTGCAGAATGTAAAGACTGAGCAAGTACCAAGATATCGTCGAAATAAGGAAACACCGCAATACCCCGCTCTCTGATTACAGAGAGTAGAACACTGAGAACCTTTGAAAAGATCCTTGGAGCTGTTGCTAGGCCAAAAGGAAGAGCAACAAATTGGTAATGCTTGTCTAGAAAAGAGAATCTCAGGAACTGATAATGATCTGGATGAATTGGAATATGAAGATATGCATCCTGTAAGTCTATTGTGGACATATAATGCCCTTGCTGAACAAAAGGCAGAATAGTCCTTATAGTCACCATTTTGAATGTTGGCATTCTTACTTAACGATTCAAAAAAATTTAGATCCAGAACTGGTCTGAAAGAATTCTTTCTTTGGAACAATAAACAGATTTTAATAAAACCCCAGACCCCGTTCCGGAAAGGGAACTGGCACAATTATCCCGGATAACTCCAGGTCTGAAACACATTTCAGGAAAGCCTGAGCCTTTACTGGGTTTACTGGAATGCATGAGAGAAAAAAACTTCTCACAGGCGGTCTTACCTTGAAACCTATTCTGTACCCTTGAGAAACAATGTTCTGGATCCAATGATTTTGGATTGAATTGATCCAAACATCTTTGAAAAATCTTAGTCTGCCCCCTACCAGCTGCGCTGGAATGAGGGCCGCACCTTCATGCAGACTTGGGGGCTGATTTTGATTTTCTAAAAGGCTTAGATTTATTCCAGACTGAAGAAGGCTTCCAATTGGAAACCGTTCCTTTAGGGGAAGGGTCAGGTTTCTGTTCCTTATTCTGACGAAAGGAACGAAAACGGTTAGCAGCCCTAAATTTACCCTAAGATTTTTTATCCTGAGGCAAAAAGGCTCCCTTCCCCCCAGTAACAGTTGAAATAATAGAATCCTCCAACTGAGAACCAAATAATTTATTACCTAGGAAAGAAAGAGATAGCAATGTTGACTTAGAAGTCATATCTGCATTCCAAGTTTTAAGCCATAAAGCTCTTCTAGCTAAAATAGCTAAAGACATATACCTGACATCAATTCTAATGATATCAAAAATGGCATCACAAATTAAATTATTAGCATGTTGAATTAGTTTAACAATACTATACACATTAGGATCTGGTACATGTTGCGCTAAAGTTTCCAACCAAAAAGTTAAAGCGGCAGCAACATCAGCCAAAGAAATAGAAGGCCTAAGAAGATGACCTGAACATAAATAATCCTTCCTTAGATAAGATTCAAGCTTCCTATCTAAAGGATCTTTAAAAGAAGTACTATCTGCCGTAGGAATAGTAGTAGTACGCTTTGCAAGAGTAGAGATAGCCCAATCAACTTTGGGGATCTTTTCCCAAAACTCCAATCTATCAGTCGGCAAAGGGTACAGTTTCTTAAACCTTGAAGAATTAAATGAAGTACCCAGACTATTCCATTCCCTAGAAATTACATCTGAAATAGCATCAGGAACTGAAAAAACCTCTGGAATAACTACATGAGGTTTAAAAACTGAATTTAAACGTTTACTGGTTTTAATATCAAGAGGACTAGTCTCCTCCATATCTAATGCAATCAACACCTCTTTTAATACAGAACGAATATACTCCATTTTAAATAAATATGAAGTTTTGTCAGTGTCAATATCTGAGGCAGAATCTTCTGAACCAGATAGATCCTCATCAGAGATAGATAAATCAGAATGCTGTCGGTCATTTAAAAATTCATCGAATTTATAAGAAGTTTTAAAAGACCTTTTACGTTTATTAGAAGGTGGTATAACAGACAGGGCCTTCTGAATAGAATTAGAAACAAATTCTCTCACATTAACAGGAATATCCTGAACATTAGATGTTGAAGGAACAACAACAGGTAATGGATTACTACTAATGGAAATATGGTCTGCTTTTGAAAGTTTATCATGACAACTAACACAAACTACAGCCGGAGGAACAGTTACCACTGTTCGTTGTTTTGTTGTTTACAACAAATGCACTTAGCTTTGGTAGAATCAACATCAGGCAGCAGGATTCCAATAGTAGATTCTGAAACAGGGTCAGCTTGAGACATCTTGCAATATGTAATAGAAAAAACAGCATATAAAGCAAAATTATTAATTTCCTTATATGACAGTTTCAGGAATGGGAAAAAATGCAAACAGAATAAGCCTCTGGAAACCAGAAGCAAAAACAAATAAGGAGTTAAATAATGTCAAAAAATCTGGTGGCAAGTATGACGCCCAAACTGAAAAAACATAATTTATGTAAGAACTTACCTGATAAATTCATTTCTTTCATATTAGCAAGAGTCCATGAGCTAGTGACGTATGGGATATACATTCCTACCAGGAGGGGCAAAGTTTCCCAAACCTTAAAATGCCTATAAATACACCCCTCACCACACCCACAAATCAGTTTAACGAATAGCCAAGAAGTGGGGTGATAAGAAAAAAGTGCGAAAGCATATAAAATAAGGAATTGGAATAATTGTGCTTTATACAAAAAAATCATAACCACCACAAAAAGGGTGGGCCTCATGGACTCTTGCTAATATGAAAGAAATTAATTTATCAGGTAAGTTCTTACATAAATTATGTTTTCTTTCATGTAATTAGCAAGAGTCCATGAGCTAGTGACGTATGGTATAATGACTACCCAAGATGTGGATCTTTCCACGCAAGAGTCACTAGAGAGGGAGGGATAAAATAAAGACAGCCAATTCCTGCTGAAAATAATCCACACCCAAAATAAATTTTAATGAAAACATAAGCAGAAGAAGGTTTCCAAACTGATACCGCTCCTGAGGATGAAGGATCAGGCTTTTGTTCCTTGTTGTGATGAAAAGGAACGAAAACAATTATTAGACCTAAATTTACCTCAGATTTTTTATCCTGTGGTAAAAAAGTTCCCTTCCTTCCAGTAACAGTTGAGATAAAAGAATCCAACTGAGAACCGAATAATTTATTACCCTGGAAAGAAAGGGATAGCAAAGTTGACTTAGAAGACATATCAGCATTCCAAGTTTTAAGCCATAAAGCTCTTCTAGCTAAAATAGTTAGAGACATATACCTGACATCAATTCTAATGATATCAAAGATGGCATCACAAATAAAATAATTAGCATGTTATAGAATAATAATGCTATGAGAATTTATGATCTGTTACTTGTTGCGCTAAAGCTTCTAACCAAAAAGTTGAAGCTGCAGCAACATCCGCTAAAAATATAGCAGGAGTAGAGACAGCCCCATTAACCTTAGGGATTTTGTCCCAAACTCTAATCTGTCAGATGGCACAGGATATAATTGCTTAAAACGTTTTAAAAGGAGTAAATTAATTACCCAAATTATTCCATTCCCTGGAAATTACTTCAGAAATAGCATCAGGGACAGGAAACACTTCTGGAATAACTACAGGAGATTTAAAAACCTTATTTAAACGTTTAGTTTTAGTATCAAGAGGACCAGAATCCTCTATTTCTAATGCAATTAATACTTCTTTAAATAAAGAACGAATACATTCCATCTTGAACAAATACAAAGATTTATCAGCATCAACCTCTGAGACAGAAACCTCTGAACCAGAAGAACCATTATCAGTATCATGATGTTCATTTAAAAATTCATCTGAAAAAAGAGAAGTTTTAAAAGACTTTTATGTATACTAGAAGGAGAAATAACAGACATAGCCTTCTTAATGGATTTAGAAACAAAATCTCTTATGTTATCAGGAACACTCTGAGTATTAGATGTTGACGGAACAGCAACAGGTAATGTAACAGTACTAAAGGAAATTTTATCTGCATTAACAAGTTTGTCATAACATTTAATACAAACAACAGCTGAAGGAACAGATACCAAAAGTGATACACTTAGCTTTGGTAGCTCCAGCACCGGGCAGCGATTTTCCTGAAGTATCTTCTGACTCAGTTGCAACGTGGAACATCTTGCGATATGTAATAGAAAAAACAACATATAAAGCAAAATTTATCAAATTCCTTAAATGACAGTTTCAGGAATGGGAAAAAAATGCCAGTGAACAAGCTTCTAGCAACCAGAAGCAATAAATAATGAGACTTAAATAATGTGGAGACAAAAGTGACGCCCATATTTTTTTAGCGCCAAATAAGACGCCCACATTATTTGGCGCCTAAATGCTTTTGGCGCCAAAAATGACCCCACATCCGGAACGCCGACACTTTTGACGCAAAAGAACGTCAAAAATGACGCAACTTCCGGCGACACGTATGACGCCGGAAACAGAAAAAAAAATTTGCGCCAAAAAAGTCCGCTCCAAGAATGACGCAATAAAATGAAGCATTTTCAGCCCCCGCGAGCCTAACAGCCCACAGGGAAAAAGTCAAATTTTTTAAGGTAAGAAAAAATGATTGATTCAAATGCATTATCCCAAATTTGAAACTGACTGTCTGAAAATAAGGAATGTTGAACATCCTGAGTCAAGGCAAATAAATGTTTGAATACATATATTTAGAACTTTATAAAAATGTGCCCAACCATAGCTTAGAGTGTCACAGAAAATAAGACTTACTTACCCCAGGACACTCATCTACATGTTTGTAGAAAGCCAAACCAGTACTGAAACGAAAATCAGCAGAGGTAATGGTATATATATATATATATATATATATATATATATATATATATATAAGAGTATATCGTCAATCTGAAAAGGGAGGTAAGAGATGAATCTCTACGACCGATAACTGAGAACCTATGAAATAGACCCCGTAGAAGGAGATCATTGCATTCAAATAGGCAATACTCTCCTCACATCCCTCTGACATTCACTGCACGCTGAGAGGAAAACCGGGCTCCAACCTGCTGCGGAGCGCATATCAACGTAGAATCTAGCACAAACTTACTTCACCACCTCCATAGGAGGCAAAGTTTGTAAAACTGATTTGTGGGTGTGGTGAGGGGTGTATTTATAGGCATTTTAAGGTTTGGGAAACTTTGCCCCTCCTGGTAGGAATGTATATCCCATACGTCACTAGCTCATGGACTCTTGCTAATTACATGAAAGAAATATTTTTTTGGCGCCAAAAACGTCTGCAACAAACACGAGCGTCATAGATGCAACTACGTGAAAACTCTCGGCGCCAACTAAGACGCCGGAAATGTCATAACGTCAACAAACGTAATTCTTGCGCCAAAAATGACGCAATAAATTATAGCATTTTGCGCTCCCGCCAGCCTAACAGCCCGCAATTTAGAAAGAAAGTCAATTTGAAAAATTTTCAGGTAAGAAATAATTTTTTCATATGCATTTCCCAAAAATGAAACTGACAGTCTGTAAGAAAGAAATATACTGATTAACCTGAATCATGGCAAATATAAGTATAAAACATATATTTAGAACTTTACATATAAAGTGCCAAACCATAGCTGAGAGTGTCATAAATAAAAGGAAACATACTTACCAAAAGACACTCATCTACATAAAGTAGATAGCCAAACCAGTACTGAAACGAGAATCAGTAGAGGTAATGGTATATAAGAGTATATCGTCGATCTGAAAAGGGAGGTAGGAGATGAATCTCTACGACCGATAACAGAGAACCTATGAAATAGATCCCCGTTAGGATGACCATTGTATTCAATAGGTAATACTACCTTCACATCCCTCTGTCATTCACTGCACTCTGAGAGTAACCAGGCTTCAGCATGTTGAGAAGCGCATATCAACGTAGAAATCTAGCACAAACTTACTTCACCACCTCCATAGGAGGCAAAGTTTGTAAAACTGAATTGTGGGTGTGGTGGTGGTGGGGGGTGTATTTATAGGCATTTTGAGGTTTGGGAAACTTTGCCCCTCCTGGTAGGAATGTATATCCCATACGTCACTAGCTCATGGACTCTTGCCAATTACATGAAAGAAATATATTTATGAAAGCACTGAATTAGTTACATTTTGAGTTGCTGTATCTATTACATAATGTATAAAGCAATAGGTATGCAGACAGCCATCAGGAGCTGTTGCAAAATTAAACCTACTTATATAATGGAAGTCTAAGGGAGGGCAGTGAGCTCTGAAATGAAAGATTTAAAGTGTGATACAACCTAAAAAGAATGACTAAATGTTAGCACACTGTAAACAAAAACTTAACTTATGCTTATCTGATAACTTTCTTTTCTTCTGACGGGAAGAGTCCACAGCTGCATTCATTACTTTTGGGAATTCAGAACCTGGCCACCAGGAGGAGGCAAAGACACCCCAGCCAAATGCTTAAATACCTCCCCCACTTCCCTCATCCCCCAGTCATTCTGCCAAGGGAACAATGAACAGTAGGAGAAATATCAGGGTGAAAAAGGTACCAGAAGAACAAAAAAAAACTCCCAACCTATAGATAAAACGCGAACAGGGAGCTGTGGACTCTTCCCGTCAGAAGAAAAGAAAATGATCAGGTAAGCATAATTTAAGTTTTTCTTCTTAAACGGGAAGAGTCCACAGCTGCATTCATTACTTTTGGGAAAACAATACCCAAGCTATAGAGGACACTGAATGCAAACAAAGGGCGGGTACAGAAGGAGGCCCCTTCGAAGGGCACCCCAGCCTAAAAATACCCAATAAAAAAACTGTATCACTCGAAAAACAAGGGGTAAAAACCGGAAAGGACCAAGTAACTGCCCATCAGTTAAACAACCTGCAAGCCGGCTAGAGACCACTCAGAATCCCTAGAGTCCACTGAGCACAAAGGCCTCAGAGGAGCCAAGCCCCGTGGCTCCCACCAAACGTACCCCCAAACCGAAGGAAGAGAACCTCCCTCTACCCCTGAGGGGGAGAACAGAGGACCCAATAAGAGATCCAAAGGACCACCAACAAGGGTAAGAAGAAACCTCAAAAAGACTAAAGCAAACCCAAGGTTGCTACAAGACCACCGTCCAGGGAAATTAACTCCCTAGAAGGACAAGGACCAGAGAGAAACTCACACCCATGAAAGAGCGATCACAAGGAAGAACAAAAGGTCCACCCTCAGATCCATGACACAGCACCATATGACATATGGTGCCCCAAGGAAGCCGCAAGCTCCCCACTATATCATAGTCTAGCCGACCCAACCGCTAAACTAGTCAAACAAAGGTAGGCTAACTGTCAAAGCAGATTATAAAAAAGGATCTCTGTGAGAATACAGAGTTACCTCTGAACAAGAACTTGCAAGGTCCAGTCTCAAGACAGCAAAGCTGACCCTAAGCCATCGTGGGACACCATCCCACAGAGAAATGCCGAAAAATATCGGCAACAACTCCCATCCAGTAAGAATCCGGACCCTAGAGAGCGTCCAACACCAGCAGCAAAAGGAACCAGTGGAGGGATGGACACCGAGAACCCCCCCACCGAAGGTAGGAGAACAGGATCAACTGAAAAAACACTGTCAAGACAGATCCCCGACCCCCACTCCGGGGTAACGGACCCAGCCCAAAAGGCTGGCAACGACCAAAGACAGAGAATGCAAAATTCTCTGAACCAGACTTCAGGAAGAGAAAAGAGGGGCCTAAGAGGAAACGAAACCCATGGGAGAACAACTCGGACCGTTACTTATATCTGGCATGCTACCACGAAGCTGTGACAGAAAAACTATGTGCTCGGGTTCCAGAACCCCTACACAGCTGCTTTCCCTAAAGAAGGAACACTGCCAAAAAGGAAGATAGGGCACTGAACTACAGCATCCTAGTACCAGAATCCAACCCCATGACCTTGTGCACACAAGGAAGGAAAGAAAACTCGGGGCCTCAGCGGATACTGTGATACTTCCAAAACCTCCCCAAAGGAGGGCAAACTCAAAGGAATCGCATCACCAGCCAGATGCGTGGAGAAGAGGATGTAGAGAAACTGTAAAAACCATACCAATTGAGAAGAGACCATTAGGCCATTATAGCCAGTTCAGTTGATACAACCAACCACAAGCCAATATCCCGGTGCAATAGCTGTCCCTGACGACAAATGTAGGATCCCGTCAGAGACAGTAAAACTAACCGTCAGGCAATTACCAATTCTCCAATTTGAGACAAAACCGACCCCCCTGAAGGGACAAGCGGATGTTCCAAAACCTAAGGGTTGAAACTGAACCGTCCAGGACCGAATCCAGAATCTGGCCCCCGAAACCTCAGGCAAGAGACATGGCCATAAGCCAGACCCTCCAGAAACCAGGACCGGCCACATGATCTAACCCCCTGAGGAACCATCAAGCTGCCTCATACGGAGGAATACACTCTGAGCAGTGCATCCCACAATAGACTCAGACCAAAGAGCCTAAAAAGACATCTTAAAAATAAGAAGATGGCAACCAGCACCCGGAGGTGGATCTGAACCCAGGACCCTCTGTTAGCAAGCCCAAAAGAGCTAGATCTCCTAGAGGGTCGAAGGGCAACACCCCAGAGTCTAAAAACCACCGGAGAAGAAACGTTCCCAAAACGGAAAATTATAACAGACATGAGCTTCTTAAAACAAATCAAACACATCCTAACCGGATCAAATAAAAACATAATTTATGTAAGAACTTACCTGATAAATTCATTTCTTTCATATTAGCAAGAGTCCATGAGCTAGTGACGTATGGGATATACATTCCTACCAGGAGGGGCAAAGTTTCCCAAACCTCAAAATGCCTATAAATACACCCCTCACCACACCCACAATTCAGTTTAACGAATAGCCAAGAAGTGGGGTGATAAAAAAGTGCGAAAGCATATAAAATAAGGAATTGGAATAATTGTGCTTTATACAAAATCATAACCACCACAAAAAAAGGGCGGGCCTCATGGACTCTTGCTAATATGAAAGAAATGAATTTATCAGGTAAGTTCTTACATAAATTATGTTTTCTTTCATGTAATTAGCAAGAGTCCATGAGCTAGTGACGTATGGGATAATGACTACCCAAGATGTGGATCTTTCCACACAAGAGTCACTAGAGAGGGAGGGATAAAATAAAGACAGCCAATTCCTGCTGAAAATAATCCACACCCAAAATAAAGTTTAACGAAAAACATAAGCAGAAGATTCAAACTGAAACCGCTGCCTGAAGTACTTTTCTACCAAAAACTGCTTCAGAAGAAGAAAATACATCAAAATGGTAGAATTTAGTAAAAGTATGCAAAGAGGACCAAGTTGCTGCTTTGCAGATCTGGTCAACCGAAGCTTCATTCCTAAACGCCCAGGAAGTAGATACTGACCTAGTAGAATGAGCTGTAATTCTCTGAGGCGGAATTTTACCCGACTCAACATAGGCAAGATGAATTAAAGATTTCAACCAAGATGCCAAAGAAATGGCAGAAGCTTTCTGGCCTTTTCTAGAACCGGAAAAGATAACAAATAGACTAGAAGTCTTACGGAAAGATTTTGTAGCTTCAACATAATATTTCAAAGCTCTAACAACATCCAAAGAATGCAACGATTTCTCCTTAGAATTCTTAGGATTAGGACATAATGAAGGAACCACAATTTCTCTACTAATGTTGTTGGAATTCACAACTTTAGGTAAAAATTCAAAAGAAGTTCGCAACACCGCCTTATCCTGATGAAAAATCAGAAAAGGAGACTCACAAGAAAGAGCAGATAATTCAGAAACTCTTCTGGCAGAAGAGATGGCCAAAAGGAACAAAACTTTCCAAGAAAGTAATTTAATGTCCAATGAATGCATAGGTTCAAACGGAGGAGCTTGAAGAGCTCCCAGAACCAAATTCAAACTCCAAGGAGGAGAAATTGACTTAATGACAGGTTTTATACGAACCAAAGCTTGTACAAAACAATGAATATCAGGAAGAATAGCAATCTTTCTGTGAAAAAGAACAGAAAGAGCAGAGATTTGTCCTTTCAAAGAACTTGCGGACAAACCCTTATCTAAACCATCCTGAAGAAACTGTAAAATTCTCGGTATTCTAAAAGAATGCCAAGAAAAATGATGAGAAAGACACCAAGAAATATAAGTCTTCCAGACTCTATAATATATCTCTCGAGATACAGATTTACGGGCCTGTAACATAGTATTAATCACAGAGTCAGAGAAACCTCTTTGACCAAGAATCAAGCGTTCAATCTCCATACCTTTAAATTTAAGGATTTCAGATCCTGATGGAAAAAAGGACCTTGTGACAGAAGGTCTGGTCTTAACGGAAGAGTCCACGGTTGGCAAGAGGCCATCCGGACAAGATCCGCATACCAAAACCTGTGAGGCCATGCTGGAGCTACCAGCAGAACAAACGAGCATTCCTTCAGAATCTTGGAGATCACTCTTGGAAGAAGAACTAGAGGCGGAAAGATATAGGCAGGATGATACTTCCAAGGAAGTGATAATGCATCCACTGCCTCCGCCTGAGGATCCCGGGATCTGGACAGATACCTGGGAAGTTTCTTGTTTAGATGGGACGCCATCAGATCTATTTCTGGAAGTTCCCACATTTGAACAATCTGAAGAAATACCTCTGGGTGAAGAGACCATTCGCCCGGATGCAACGTTTGGCGACTGAGATAATCCGCTTCCCAATTGTCTACACCTGGGATATGAACCGCAGAGATTAGACAGGAGCTGGATTCCGCCCAAACCAAAATTCGAGATACTTCTTTCATAGCCAGAGGACTGTGAGTCCCTCCTTGATGATTGATGTATGCCACAGTTGTGACATTGTCTGTCTGAAAACAAATGAACGATTCTCTCTTCAGAAGAGGCCAAAACTGAAGAGCTCTGAAAATTGCACGGAGTTCCAAGATATTGATAGGTAATCTCACCTCCTGAGATTCCCAAACTCCCTGTGCCGTCAGAGATCCCCACACAGCTCCCCAACCCGTGAGACTTGCATCTGTTGAAATTACAGTCCAGGTCGGAAGCACAAAAGAAGCCCCCTGAATTAAACGATGGTGATCTGTCCACCATGTTAGAGAGTGCCGAACAATCGGTTTTAAAGATATTGTTTGAGATATCTTCGTGTAATCCTTGCACCATTGCTTCAGCATACAGAGCTGAAGAGGTCGCATGTGAAAACGAGCAAAGGGGATCGCGTCCGATGCAGCAGTCATAAGACCTAGAATTTCCATGCAAAAGGCTACCGAAGGGAATGATTGTGACTGAAGGATTCGACAAGCTGCAATCAATTTTAGACGTCTCTTGTCTGTTAAAGACAGAGTCATGGACACTGAATCCATCTGGAAACCCAGAAAGGTTACCCTTGTCTGAGGAATCAAAGAACTTTTTGGTAAATTGATCCTCCAACCATGATCTTGAAGAAACAACATAAGTCGATTCGTATGAGATTCTGCTAAATGTAAAGACTGAGCAAGTACCAAGATATCGTCCAAATAAGGAAATACCACAATACCCTGTTCTCTGATTACAGACAGAAGGGCACCGAGAACCTTTGTAAAAATTCTTGGAGCTGTAGCTAGGCCAAACGGCAGAGCCACAAACTGGTAATGCTTGTCCAGAAAAGAGAATCTCAGGAACTGAAAATGATCTGGATGAATCGGAATATGCAGATATGCATCCTGTAAATCTATTGTGGACATATAATTCCCTTGCTGAACAAAAGGCAAGATAGTCCTTACAGTTACCATTTTGAACGTTGGTATCCTTACATAACGATTCAATATTTTTAGATCCAGAACTGGTCTGAAGGAATTCTCCTTCTTTGGTACAATGAAGAGATTTGAATAAAACCCCATCCCCTGTTCCTGAACTGGAACTGGCATAATTACTCCAGTCAACTCTAGATCTGAAACACATTTCAGAAATGCTTGAGCTTTTACTGGATTTACTGGGACACGGGAAAGAAAAAATCTCTTTGCAGGAGGTCTTATCTTGAAACCAATTCTGTACCCTTCTGAAACAATGTTCTGAATCCAAAGATTGTGAACAGAATTGATCCAAATTTCCTTGAAAAAACGTAACCTGCCCCCTACCAGCTGAGCTGGAATGAGGGCCGCACCTTCATGTGGACTTAGAAGCAGGCTTTGCCTTTCTAGCTGGCTTGGATTTATTCCAGACTGGAGATGGTTTCCAAACTGAAACTGCTCCTGAGGATGAAGGATCAGGCTTTTGTTCTTTGTTGAAACGAAAGGAACGAAAACGATTATTAGCTCTGCTTTTACCTTTAGATTTTTTATCCTGTGGTAAAAAAGTTCCTTTCCCACCAGTAACAGTTGAAATGATGGAATCCAACTGAGAACCAAATAATTTGTTACCCTGGAAAGAAATAGAAAGTAAAGTTGATTTAGAAGCCATATCAGCATTCCAAGTTTTAAGCCATAAAGCTCTTCTAGCTAAAATAGCTAGAGACATAAACCTGACATCAACTCTGATAATATCAAAAATGGCATCACAGATAAAATTATTAGCATGCTGAAGAAGAATAATAATGTCATGAGAATCACGATGTGTTACTTGTTGCGCTAAAGTTTCCAACCAAAAAGTTGAAGCTGCAGCAACATCAGCCAAAGATATAGCAGGTCTAAGAAGATTACCTGAACACAGATAAGCTTTTCTTAGAAAGGACTCAATTTTCCTATCTAGAGGATCCTTAAACGAAGTACCATCTGACGTAGGAATAGTAGTACGTTTAGCAAGGGTAGAAATAGCCCCATCAACTTTAGGGATTTTGTCCCAAAATTCTAATCTGTCAGACGGCACAGGATATAAATGCTTAAAACGTTTAGAAGGAGTAAATGAATTACCCAATTTATCCCATTCTTTGGAAATTACTGCAGAAATAGCATTAGGAACAGGAAAAACTTCTGGAATAACCACAGGAGCTTTAAATACCTTATCTAAACGTTTAGAATTAGTATCAAGAGGACCAGAATCCTCTATTTCTAAAGCAATTAGAACTTCTTTAAGTAAAGAACGAATAAATTCCATTTTAAATAAATATGAAGATTTATCAGCATCAACCTCAGAGACAGAATCCTCTGAACCAGAGGAGTCAT
Organism: Bombina bombina; assembly: GCF_027579735.1. Classification (NCBI taxonomy): domain Eukaryota; kingdom Metazoa; phylum Chordata; class Amphibia; order Anura; family Bombinatoridae; genus Bombina; species Bombina bombina. Next base: position 973,031,192 of record NC_069503.1, read on the forward strand.
CAGAATCAGAATGATGATGTTCATTTAAAAATTCATCTGTAGGGAGAGAAGTTTTAAAAGATTTTTTACATTTACTAGAAGGAGAAATAACAGACATAGCCTTCTTTATGGATTCAGAAACAAAATCTCTTATATTATCAGGAACATTCTGCACCTTAGATGTTGAGGGAACTGCAACAGGCAATGGTACTTTACTAAAGGAAATATTATCTGCTTTAACAAGTTTGTCATGACAATCAATACAAACAACAGCTGGAGAAATAGCTACCAAAAGTTTACAGCAGATACACTTAGCTTTGGTAGATTCAGCACTTGACAGCGATTTTCCTGTAGTATCTTCTGGCTCAGATGCAACGTGAGACATCTTGCAATATGTAAGAGAAAAAACAACATATAAAGCAAAATTGATCAAATTCCTTAAATGACAGTTTCAGGAATGGGAAAAAATGCCAAAGAACAAGCTTCTAGCAACCAGAAGCAATAAAAAATGAGACTTAAATAATGTGGAGACAAAAAGCGACGCCCATATTTTTTCGCGCCAAATAAGACGCCCACATTATTTGGCGCCTAAATGCTTTTTGGCGCCAAAAATGACGCCACATCCGGAACGCCGACATTTTTGGCGCGAAATAACGTCAAAGAATGACGCAACTTCCGGCGACACGTATGACGCCGGAAACGGAAATAGAATTTTTGCGCCAAAAAAGTCTGCGCCAAGAATGACGCAATAAAATGAAGCATTTTCAGCCCCCGCGAGCCTAACAGCCCACAGGGAAAAAGTCAAATTTTAAGGTAAGAAAAAATGGTCAAATCAAAATGCATTATCCCAAATATGAAACTGACTGTCTGAAAATAAGGAAAGTTGAACATTCTGAGTCAAGGCAAATAAATGTTTGAATACATATATTTAGAACTTTATAAACAAAGTGCCCAACCATAGCTTGGAGTGTCACAGAAAATAAGACTTACTTACCCCAGGACACTCATCTACATATAGCAGATAGCCAAACCAGTACTGAAACGAGAATCAGCAGAGGTAATGGTATATATAAGAGTATATCGTCGATCTGAAAAGGGAGGTAAGAGATGAATCTCTACGACCGATAACAGAGAACCTATGAAATAGACCCCGTAGAAGGAGATCACTGCATTCAAATAGGCAATACTCTCCTCACATGCCTCTGACATTCACTGCACGCTGAGAGGAAAACCGGGCTCCAACTTGCTGCGGAGCGCATATCAACGTAGAATCTAGCACAAACTTACTTCACCACCTCCATCGGAGGCAAAGTTTGTAAAACTGAATTGTGGGTGTGGTGAGGGGTGTATTTATAGGCATTTTGAGGTTTGGGAAACTTTGCCCCTCCTGGTAGGAATGTATATCCCATACGTCACTAGCTCATGGACTCTTGCTAATTACATGAAAGAAATGAAGGCAGCACCCGTGAGTGAACGCCCAAGGAGAATGGGCACGCTAACAGGACCAGTCGATCAGATACTTAAAATAAAATAAAAACGGAGACGTCAAAGAGATTGGCTTCATCCCCACACGTCTAACCCAGTTTGCCATCTGGCCCAGAAGGCCGGGGGATCCCTCGGCCCACTAGGACTGGAATCCTCCAGCACCGCCAAAACATGCCTTAGTAGGACATGAAGACATGCCAGTCTATAACGGAAGGCAAAATGTTCCCCTGGCCCCGAGGGTAGGGCCCCTGAAGCCTCAGAGGCCATCGCTTCCCCAGAAGGCTGAACTGAATCAGGTGATCTCATGCTCGACGGGCCCTGGTTAACAGAACATGGACAGTATCTTAAAAATACTTCTCTTGGGAGATATAAATGTGCCAGCACCATAGATATGGCCATGCGGAACCATGCTGTAACCTCTGGAGGAAACAAACAGCCTTCCGGAGGAGTAACGGCCATAGGGACACCTGCTTGCGTAGCAAAAGAAAGTTCTGGGGCACATGCCTCACAGGACATAGAATCATCTGGGGCGGATGGTTCAACAAACTCTAAGCTCCCTTATTCGGGAGAAGAGAATACTCTAGAACGCCAATCGGAACATAACTGATGGGCATGGATAACCCGGGCCATTTCATACTCTTCGCAAGATGTATACTCCAAATCGGAGATATCCGTCGCTAAAAAAATCAGAATCCTCCATAACTTGGAAATTGCAATAATGGTCAAACACTAAACGGCACCTTACACCCCCAATGGCTGGGGCACTCCTCGCCACCTCCTGTGAACCAGACAACTAACAAAAAGACTATCTCCATCGCCACTCGATCAGAGTACGTAAATGGAAATACGTGACCCCACCCGATCACGAGGTGCACCCTGTAAGCCAAAAAGGTGCACTATTCTAATAGGACCACGCAAACTGATGATAAGGCCGTTATGTTCCGAATAGCCATGAGCCCAAGCATCACTACACATTAGCAGACAGGATCACATAACAAACATGATTAAAGTCCCCCCTATTCAATAACCCCCTCAGGAGATATTAACCCTTGATTCCATAAGATAAAGGAGTCCCACTGGGACCCTGACTTCTTTCGTTAACATTACATTCACATATCGAAATAAAATGAAACAATCTTACCGGAATCTACGCCGTGGAACAGGAACACTGCCCTTCAAGTGTGACAGATAGTAATATGAGTCGGGATGGTTTCGCAGAAAGACTCTCCCTGCATCTTCGGAATCTAACTTTCATCCATGCTCTCACTGAAAGGCTGACAGGATTACTTAAAACTCCAGTCCCATTTCGAAGAGTACTACCCTCCATAAGAGACTATCATCAATATTCTGACACTTCTCCGCCAACCTCCTGTGACGAAAGGCAAAGAATGACTGGGAGATGTGGGGGTGATATTTAAGCCTTTGGCTGGGGTGTCTTTGCCTCCTTCTGGTGGCCAGGTTCTGAATTCCCAAAAGTAATGAATGCAACTGTGGACTCCTCCCGTTTAAGAGGAAAATATAAATTGCATGAATGTCATAAAACATGAAATGTCAAAATACCGTCCCTTTAAGTGCAAAAATGTCTAAAGCATCTCTCATACAGTTTCAGATAATCATGCATTGCTGGTTATGTATCTTTTAAAAGAGAGATCAAATAAAGTGCCATATGTAGTTTTACCATTTTTGGGTGCATGCTATAATGGTTGTTATTGTGCATAATTGAAGACCAACCTTGTTATGAGAGAAATAATATAATACTTAAAGTGATGGTAAAGTCATCTGTTGTGCAATACATAATCCTTTTTCTTTTACCATAACTAGCACATCGATGTGCTTATATAAATAAAAAACCATTTATTCACGCTGTAATGCCGATTTTATTTCCCTCTCCGTACAGTGTTTCAAACAGCCTCTCTATATTTTTTCACCGGTGCAGCTTTGATTGACAACTCTTTTAGCCAATCATCAGCTCACCATGCGCCCTATGTGAAATATGTACCGCACGCTCCCGACATCTACACTAAGTCTTTGCTACTTACTGCGCATGCGCACTTCTTACGCTAACTGCGCATTGCTATATGACACTACGGCTAAAACCAGGAGCTGAGTATTCTCATATAGCAATGCGCAGTTAGCGTAAGCGGTGCGCATGCGCAGTAAGTAGCAAAGACTTAGTGTAGATGTCGGGAGCGTGCGGTACATATTTCACATAGGGCGCATGGTGAGCTGATGATTGGCTAAAAGCGTTGTCAATCAAAGCTGCACCAGTGAAAAAATATAGAGAGGCTGTTTGAAACACTGTACGGAGAGGAAAATAAAATCGGCATTACAGGGTAAATAAATGGTTTTTAATTTATATAAACACATCGATGTGCTAGTTATGGTAAAAGAAAAAGGATTATGTATTGCATAACAGATGACTTTACCATCACTTTAAAGGAATATGAAACACAGATTTTTTTCTTTCATGATTCAGATAGATAGAGCATGCAATTTTAAGCAACTTTTTAATTTACTCTAATAAATTTTTCTTCGGTCTCTTTTGATCTTTATTTGAAAAAGCTTATGAGCCAGCCCATTTGTTCAGCACCCTGGTTAGAGCTTGCTAAATGGGGGCTACATTTATAAAATTGATAATAGGAGTAAATTAAAAAGTTGCTTAAAATCGCATGATCTATCTGAATCATGAAAGAAAAAAAATTTGGTCTCATATCTAGAATTTGATACCATTTTAAGTGCACATAAAGTGTATTAAAAAAATGTACCTTTTTAAATTTTTTAAAATTAGTTGCATTCCCTTGGTAACTGTTTGCAGAGGTTTTAATGTTTCTTGCTGGTAGGCTGACAACCAGTGACTTAAACTCAGTCAGTAGAAGTCTACGCGGTATCCCATCGTCTTCCTCTTTAATGGCTGTAGTTATCTAAAATAAAAGATCTGCTTTAAAATAGTTTGAATAAAATACAGTCATGTGCAAAATATGTCTTCCTGCAACAACGCACCTGCTTGGTTGAATTTTTAACAGGAAACAGGATCACCTATAGCTCTTACGGAAGGTAAATTATATTCATCCACCTATACTATTTACAACACACATAGCGCTACTCTTCTCTACAAATGTGGGGTTAATCTAACTAAAAACAGCAATTTTTTTGCTTGTCTTTATTGATCTATACTTTGATGCATGCAATTTAAGGTTATTAACCCGCTGTGCAAGAGTTTTAAAATAAAACTATTAAATAAACTTTAGAATATTAAAACGTTGATATATTACAAAGCAAATGCTGGTACTGTATATGTTTTCCCTTTAAAGGGACATTATACACTCATTTTTTCTTTGCATAAATGTTTTGTAGATCTATTTATATAGCCCATAAAGTTTTTTTTTATTTTTTTAAATGTACAGATTTGCTTATTTTTAAATAACTGCTCTGATTTTCAGACTCCTAACCAAGCCCCAAAGTTTTATGAGAAAACCGTCATATACCTACTCCAGCTTGCTCCTGTTTGTGTAAACGGTCTTTTCATACGCAAAAGAAGGGGGATGGGGGAGTGTCTTATTTTCCACTTGCAGTGGGCTTTCCGGCTACCTTTTCAACAGAGCTAAACCGAGAGCTTCTAAGTAAGTTTTTAAACGGTTTTATACTGGATTTTTATATCAGTATCTGTGCATATTATTCTTTATAGTAGTGTCTATTACATGCAGTTATATGAAAATTAATTTATACTGTCCCTTTAAATTAGAACTCTACTATGTGGGATAACGCAATAGAAATGCCCCACCTCCTACTCTTTGGTCAGTTCTTTCCACTGCATCTATAGATCTTCTTTTCCCACTACTCATGACTGACTGTACAACCTTTACTACATCTCTCTAGTTTCTTCTTTTACCTTCAACCCTATACTCTTTTTCTACCTCCCTCTTTCCTTATCTCCCCTCCTTAATACAGTCTTTTAGATTTTTGATATATACAAGTTGAAATGTTTAGAATTGTTTATGTTCTTTGGTTGTATTTCATTGTTTGGTTAACATGTCACTATGTTCTCACCAGCATACCAATATTTATTGTACACGAGATTGAGGTTCTTAGGGAAATTTCACGACTGGGGGATCTATTTAGCCTACATGCTACACAACTTAACCTTAGTGAGTCTGTTAGCCTCACAGGGGTTTTTTTTTCTCTTATCCAGAGGTATGATCTCACCCACATATCTTCAAGTAGCATGACCCCGGCACCCTCACTCCTCGATGGCCCTCCCAATAATTAACTTGCTCTCACACAATGTGAGAGGCCTACATTCCGACATCAAAAGACGCACAGCCTTAACTCAATATAAAGCCCTACATGCCAATATAATATTTCTCCAGGACACACATTTTGTTAGCTCTTTCATTCCAAAATACTGGTCACGCGACTATATACATTATCATGCTACTTCAGAATCCAAGAAAAGGGGTGTCTCAATATAGATTCACCATTCCTTGCCATTTGTACATAGTGAGACTAAAACTGATAAAGAGGGAAGGTTTATTCTGGTTCAGGGGCAACTACAGGGGGTTGACGTGGTCTTGTGCAACATATATGCACCAAACGAGAGACAGATTTTTTGGCTAACTAATTGGTCCAAAATGCGCATTATTCTGGCGGGTGATTTTAACGTAGACTTGCAAAATCTCTCACACAAAACTCCTACTGTACATTCCAACAAAAGGGAGAGACTCCGATCCATGGCTAAGTCTTATATGGACTCTATGTCCCCTCACTAACTCATTGACACCTGGAAAACATTGTACGGCCTAACCACATATACTACATACTATTCCGCGGCCCATAAGTGCTATTCCAAGATAGATTATATTTTTACTAGTCAAATTCTACAACCAGTAACCAGTGTCGGCCAACATTCATACGTGCGAGATACACAATCCTGCTAGGGTAAGGTCATGGACCTTTGATCCAACATGCTTAAGAAACCCTTCAACTGAAGATAGCCTCCTCAGAGCAATAGGAGAGTATTGGAAAATCAACCTGTGTACGACATCAAATCCTTTGTCAGTGTGGGCGGCACATAAATCGGTAGTGCGGGGGCTACTTATTAAAGAAAAGGCCATACACGACAAAAATATAAGGACCCATATATCACAGCGGCATACAGAGATAGAGGGATTAGAGCATATGCATAAATTAACTTTCACTAGTTCTTCCCTTTGCACGCTTCAGCACAAAAAACAAACACTTGCAAAGTACTTGCACGAACATTCCATCAGATCGGGACATAGGTTGAAAACGAACTACTTTTTATACGCGAATAAGCCTGATAGATATCTCGCAAAAAAAATCAGGCACTCCCAGCAGGCCTCATCAATCCTACTTATATAGAGCTCAGCTGGGCGCCAAACATCTCACCCACAAGATATTGTGGATGAGTTTGCAGATTACTATGGTAACCTCTACGATGTTAATAAAGTTATCCAGAATAGTGCAGTACAGCACAGGTTGCAAAACTTCCTTGAGCTGGCTACCCTAGGCAAGATATCAGAATAAGATCGGGAATTATTAAATGCCAAGGTATCACAGAAAGAAATACTAACGGTCCTTAAAGACCTTAAACCAGGGAAAGCACCGGGACCGGACGGGTTCTCAGGTGAATATTATAAACTTTTCAGAACACTACTACTCCCTCCCTCACCTAGTTAAATTCGCCAACTATATCATGGATGGTCACGACATCCCCTCTGAATTATTTCAAGCTAAAATCATAGTCCTACCAAAATTAGGGAAGAATCCCAAGTACTGCGCCAGCTATAGGCCCATCTCCCTCATAAACCAGGACCTTAAAATAGTCACTAAAATACTTGCAAACAGACTTAAGCAGATAATCCCAACAATTATACATACACCCGGACCAGGTGGGGTTTGTAGCGGGTAGGAGGCCCCAGACAACGTACGGAGGATGGTGGCGGTGGTGGACTACTTGACAGACAGAGGAGTGCCTTCTCTGCTCCTTTCTCTGGATGCGGAGAAGGCATTCGATAGGGTAGACTGGACGTACATGTGGACTGTGCTGAGGCAATTTGGATTTCATGGACCCTTCCTCACTGCAGTTTACAAATAAGAGCAATTGGACACCAGTCCAAGGTGATCCAAATTCGGAAAGGCACCAGACAGGGATATCCCCTTTCCCCTCTTTTATTTGCCTTATGTATAGAGCCGCTGGCAGCCACCATTAGAAACAACCCGGATATAGCTGTATTACAAATTTACACACAAGATTACTCTTTTTTCTGTCGACGTTTTATTGACATTGACTAGACCGCTTCTGTCCCTGCCTCACTTGTACAGTACTATCCAGAATTTTTCATCTATCTCGGGATATAAAATAAACCTAGAAAAATGTGAGGCCCTCCCTATCAAACTCCCCAAACGTACGATTAAATTAATAGAAGCTAATTTTGAAATAAAATGGGTTAAGGATGGCATAAAATACCTTGGGATTAGCCTAACACCCCATTCCATGCACCTATATAAACAAAATTATACTCCCTTATTTCGTAAAATTTGCTCAGACCTTTCCAAATGACAGACATATAGATTTTCCTGGTATGGGAGATTGATGTCCATTAAGATGAACATACTTCCAAGGCTGCTCTATATATTTAGAGTGCTACCTATCAAGGTCAACATACAAGATCTGGCATCACTCCAATCCGCACTACATATTTTCATTAGAGGTAAGAAGCAGGCCAGAATACCCTTTCAGACCTTGACACGACACAGACAGTTGGGTGGGGTTGGCCTACCTAACCTAATCGATTACTATCGCGCAGCTAGGTTAGCCCAAACATCTTTTTGTGGTAGGAGGGAGGGTAACGTTTTGTGGCCAATGTTGGAGTCAGAAATAGGGGGGTTGAGCTCACCAGAAGATGTCATCTGGAATATAGAACTCAAGGGGGAAGGGATAGCAAAGGTTGGCCCTTCCACTAAGTTATCGATTCAAGAATGTCGGGCAGCCCTTAGGAATCAGGTCATTTTCCCAGTAAACTCCTTGAAAAACATAATTTATACTTACCTGATAAATTTATTTCTCTTGTAGTGTATCCAGTCCACGGATCATCCATTACTTGTGGGATATTCTCCTTCCCAACAGGAAGTTGCAAGAGGATCACCCACAGCAGAGCTGCTATATAGCTCCTCCCCTCACTGCCATATCCAGTCATTCGACCGAAACAAGACGAGAAAGGAGAAACCATAGGGTGCAGTGGTGACTGTAGTTTAATTAAAATTTAGACCTGCCTTAAAAGGACAGGGCGGGTCGTGGACTGGATACACTACAAGAGAAATAAATTTATCAGGTAAGCATAAATTATGTTTTCTCTTGTTAAGTGTATCCAGTCCACGGATCATCCATTACTTGTGGGATACCAATACCAAAGCTAAAGTACACGGATGATGGGAGGGACAAGGCAGGAACTTAAACAGAAGGAACCACTGCCTGTAGAACCTTTCTCCCAAAAACAGCCTCCGAAGAAGCAAAAGTGTCAAATTTGTAAAATTTTGAAAAGGTGTGAAGCGAAGACCAAGTCGCAGCCTTGCAAATCTGTTCAACAGAGGCCTCATTTTTAAAGGCCCAGGTGGAAGCCACAGCTCTAGTAGAATGAGCTGTAATCCTTACAGGGGGCTGCTGTCCAGCAGTCTCATAGGCTAAGCGTATTATGCTCCAAAGCCAAAAGGAGAGAAAGGTTGCCGAAGCTTTTTGACCTCTCCTCTGTCCAGAGTAAACGACAAACAGGGCAGATGTTTGACGAAAATCTTAAGTAGCCTGTAAGTAAAACTTCAAGGCACGGACTACGTCCAGATTATGCAAAAGACGTTACTTCTTTGAAGAAGGATTAGGACACAATGATGGAACAACAATCTCTTGATTGATATTCCTGTTAGAAACCACCTTAGGTAAAAACCCAGGTTTGGTACGCAGAACTACCTTGTCTGAATGAAAAATCAGATAAGGAGAATCACAATGTAAGGCAGATAACTCAGAGACTCTTCGAACCGAGGAAATAGCCATCAAAAACAGAACTTTTCAAGATAAAAGTTTAATATCAATGGAATGAAGGGGTTCAAACGGAACTCCCTGAAGAACTTTAAGAACCAAGTTTAAGCTCCACGGGGGAGAAACAGTTTTAAACACAGGCTTAATCCTAACCAAAACCTGACAAAATGCCTGGACGTCTGGAACTTCTGCCAGACGCTTGTGCAAAAGAATTGACAGAGCAGAGATCTGTCCTTTAAAAGAACTAGCTGATAAGCCTTTGTCCAAACCCTCTTGGAGAAAGGACAATATCCTAGGAATCCTAACCTTATTCCATGAGTAAATCTTGGATTCACACCAATAAAGATATTTACGCCATATCTTATGGTAGATTTTCCTGGTGACAGGCTTCCGAGCCTGTATTAAGGTATCAATGACTGACTCGGAGAAGCCATGCCTTGATAGAATCAAGCGTTCAATCTCCATGCAGTCAGTCTCAGAGAAATTAGATTTGGATGATTGAAAGGACCTTGTATTAGAAGGTCCTGTCTCAGAGGCAGAGTCCATGGTGGAAGAGATGACATGTCCACTAGGTCTGCATACCAGGTCCTGCGTGGCCCCCCAGGTGCTATCAGAATAGCCGATGCTCTCTCCTGTTTGATTTTGGCAATCAGTCGAGGGAGCAGAGGAAACAGTGGAAACACATAGGCCAGGTTGAAGAACCAAGGAGCTGCTAGAGCATCTATCAGCGTTGCTCCCGGGTCCCTGGACCTGGATCCGTAACAAGGAAGCTTGGCGTTCTGGCGAGACGCCATGAGATCCAGTTCTGGTTTGCTCCAACGATGGACCAGTTGAGCAAACACCTCCGGATGGAGTTCCCACTCCCCAGGATGAAAAGTCTGACGACTTAGAAAATCCGCCTCCCAGTTCTCTACGCCTGGAATGTGGATCGCTGACAGGTGGCAAGAGTGAGACTCTGCCCAGCGAATTATCTTTGAGACTTCTAACATCGCTAGGGAACTCCTGGTTCCCCTTGATGGTTGATGTAAGCCACAGTCGTGATGTTGTCCGACTGAAATCTGATGAACCTCAGTGTTGCTAACTGAGGCCAAGCTAGAAGAACATTGAATATTACTCTTAACTCCAGAATATTTATTGGGAGGAGTTTCTCCTCCTGAGTCCACGATCCCTGAGCCTTCAGGGAGTTCCAGACTGCGCCCCAACCTAGAAGGCTGGCATCTGTTGTTACAATCGTCCAATCTGGCCTGCAAAAGGTCATACCCTTGGACAGATGGACCCGAGAAAGCCACCAGAGAAGAGAATCTCTGGTCTCTTGATCCAGATTTAGTAGAGGGGACAAATCTGAGTAATACCCATTCCACTGACTTAGCATGCATAATTGCAGCGGTCTGAGATGCAGGCTCGCAAATGGCACTATGTCCATTGCCGCTACCATTAAGCCGATTACTTCCATGCACTGAGCCACTGACGGGCGTGGAATGGAATGAAGGACACGGCAAGCATTTAGAAGTTTTGATAACCTGGACTCCGTCAGGTAAATTTTCATCTCTACAGAATCTATAAGAGTCCCTAGGAAGGAGACTCTTGTGAGTGGTGATAGAGAACTCTTTTCCACGTTCACTTTCCACCCATGCGACCTCAGAAATGCCAGAACTATCTCTGTATGAGACTTGGCAATTTGAAAGCTTGACGCCTGTATCAGGATGTCGTCTAGATACGGAGCCACCGCTATGCCTCGCGGTCTCAGAACCGCCAGAAGTGAGCCCAGAACCTTTGTAAAACTTCTCGGGGCAGTGGCCAACCTGAAGGGAAGAGCTACAAATTGGTAATGCCTGTCTAGAAAGGCAAACCTTAGGAACCGATGATGATCTTTGTGAATCGGTATGTGAAGGTAGGCATCCTTTAAGTCCACTGTGGTCATGTACTGACCCTCTTGGATCATGGGTAGGATGGTCCGAATAGTTTCCATTTTGAATGATGGAACTCTGAGGAATTTGTTTAAGATCTTTAGATCCAAGATTGGTCTGAAGGTTCCCTCTTTCTTGGGAACCATAAACAGATTTGAATAAAATCCCTGTCCTTGTTCCGTCCGCGGAACTAGATGGATCACTCCCATTACTAGGAGGTCTTGCACACAGCTTAGGAATGCCTCTTTCTTTATCTGGTTTGCTGATAACCTTGAAAGATGAAATCTCCCTTGTGGAGGAGAAGCTTTGAAGTCCAGAAGATCCCTGAGATATGATCTCCAACGGCCAGGGATCCTGAACATTTCTTGCCCACGCCTGGGTGAAGAGAGAAAGTCTGCCCCCCACTAGATCCGTTTCCGGATAGGGGGCCGTTCCTTCATGCTGTCTTGGGGGCAGCAGCAGGCTTTCTGGCCTGCTTGCCCTTGTTCCAGGACTGGTTAGGTTTCCAGGCCTGTCTGGAATGAGCAACAGTTCCCTCTTGTTTTGAAGCGGAGGAAGTTGATGCTGCTCCTGCCTTGAAATTTCGAAAGGCACGAAAATTAGACTGTTTGGCCTTTGATTTGGCCCTATCCTGAGGAAGGGTATGACCCTTGCCTCCAGTAATGTCAGCAATAATTTCCTTCAAGCCAGGCCCGAATAAGGTCTGCCCCTTGAAAGGAATGTTGAGTAATTTAGACTTTGAAGTCACGTCAGCTGACCAGGATTTAAGCCATAGCGACCTACGCGCCTGCATGGCGAATCCGGAATTCTTAGCCGTTAGTTTAGTCAAATGAACAATGGCATCAGAAACAAATGAGTTAGCTAGCTTAAGCGTTCTAAGCTTGTCAATAATTTAATTTAATGGAGCTGTCTGGATGGCCTCTTCCAGGGCCTCAAACCCGAATGCCGCCGCAGCAGTGACAGGCGCAATGCATGCAAGGGGCTGTAAAATAAAACCTTGTTGAATAAACATTTTCATAAGGTAACCCTCCAATTTTTTATCCATTGGATCTGAAAAAGCACAACTGTCCTCAACCGGGATAGTGGTACGCTTTGCTAAAGTAGAAACTGCTCCCTCCACCTTAGGGACCGTCTGCCATAAGTCCCGTGTAGTGGCGTCTATTGGAAACATTTTTCTAAATATAGGAGGTGGGGAAAAGGGCACACCGGGTCTATCCCACTCCTTGCTAATAATTTCTGTAAGCCTTTTAGGTATAGGAAAAACGTCAGTACACACCGGCACCGCATAGTATCTATCCAGCCTACACAATTTCTCTGGAATTGCAACTGTGTTACAGTCATTCAGAGCAGCTAACACCTCCCCAAGCAATACACGGAGGTTCTCAAGCTTAAATTTAAAATTAGAAATCTCTGAATCAGGTTTCCCCGAGTCAGAGATGTCACCCACAGACTGAAGCTCTCCGTCCTCATGTTCTGCATACTGTGACGCAGTATCAGACATGGCTCTAACAGCATTTGCGCGCTCTGTATCTCTCCTAACCCAGAACTATCGCGCTTGCCTCTTAATTCAGGCAATCTAGATAATACCTCTGACAGGGTATTATTCATGATTGCAGCCATGTCCTGCAAGGTAATCGCTATGGGCGTCCCTGATGTAATTGGCGCCATATTAGCGTGCGTCCCCTGAGCGGGAGGCGAAGGGTCTGACACGTGGGGAGAGTTAGTCGGCATAACTTCCCCCTCGACAGAACCCTCTGGTGATAATTATTTTATAGATAAAGACTGATCTTTACTGTTTAAGGTGAAATCAATACATTTAGTACACATTCTCCTATGGGGCTCCACCATGGCTTTCAAACATAATGAACAAGTAGGTTCCTCTGTGTCAGACATGTTTAAACAGACTAGCAATGAGACTAGCAAGCTTGGAAAACACTTTAAAACAAGTTTACAAGCAATATAAAAAACGTTACTGTGCCTTTAAGAAACACAAATTTTCCCAAATTTTGAAATAACAGTGAAAAAATGCAGTTACACTAACGAAATTTTTACAGTGTATGTAATAAGTTAGCAGAGCATTGCACCCACTTGCAAATGGATGATTAACCCCTTAATACCAAAAACGGAATAACAAATGACAAAAACGTTTTTTGAACAGTCACAACAACTGCCACAGCTCTACTGTGGCTTTTTACCTCCCTCAATACGACTTTTGAAGCCTTTTGAGCCCTTCAGAGAAGTCCTGGATCATGCAGGAAGAAGCTGGATGTCTGTTTCTGTAATTTTTGCTGTGTAAAAAAACGCTAAAATAGGCCCCTCCCACTCATATTACAACAGTGGGAAGCCTCAGGGAACTGTTTCTAGGCAAAATTCAAGCCAGCCATGTGGAAAAAACTAGGCCCCAATAAGTTTTATCACTAAACATATGTAAAAAACGATTAAACATGCCAGCAAACGTTTTAAAATACACTTTTATAAGAGTATGTATATCTCTATTAATAAGCCTGATACCAGTCGCTATCACTGCATTTAAGGCTTTACTTACATTACTTCGGTATCAGCAGCATTTTCTAGCAAATTCCATCCCTAGAAAAATATTTTAACTGCACATACCTTATTACAGGAAAACCTGCACGCTATTCCCCCTCTGAAGTTACCTCACTCCTCAGAATATGTGAGAACAGCAAAGGATCTTAGTGACTTCTGCTAAGATCATAGAAAACGCAGGCAGATTCTTCTTCTAAATACTGCCTGAGATAAACAGTACACTCCGGTACCATTTAAAAATAACAAACTTTTGATTGAAGAAATAAACTAAGTATAAAACACCACAGTCCTCTTACGACCTCCATCTTAGTTGAGAGTTGCAAGAGAATGACTGGATATGGCAGTGAGGGGAGGAGCTATATAGCAGCTCTGCTGTGGGTGATCTTCTTGCAACTTCCTGTTGGGAAGGAGAATATCCCACAAGTAATGGATGATCCGTGGACTGGATACACTTAACAAGAGAAAAACCTATAAAATACCTGGTCTCCGAGGACTATAGACCCCTAATAGGCAAGTGGGAAAATAAAGGCCTATAAAGAGTGGCTGACCTTGTGTGCAGCGGCTCTCCTCTGTCTTTCTTACAGCTGAAACAAAAGATAGAGCCTCTTCCACTTCAGTGGTTCCTCTACTTGCAGATCACATCCGCGGTTAGAGCCTATTTAGCTAAATCCCCACCACACCTGTCCACACACCTGGAACGACTGTGCAGTGCGCCGACGAGACCAAAAAAGGCAATATCTTTGTTGTATATGGACTTACAAAGAGTTAAAGGGACATAAAACCCAATTGTTTTCTTTCATGATTTAGATATTTCCTGTCATGTAGTGCTTCAGGCATGTGCACGCTACCTACCTAGGTATCTCATCAACAAACAAAACATGAGAATGGAAAAAAATTGATAATAGAAGTAAATTGGAAACTTTTTAAAAATTGTATCCTCTATCTGAATCATGAAAGAAAATTTTTGGGTTTAATGTCCCTTTAAGTCTAAGACACCTCTGCTACTTAAGTGGGCGACAAACATAGGGGGACCAAGGACCTGGACCAGGGGGAGATTTGTTTTATGACTCCTGCAGAAGCTTGCTCAGTGCTGACCTTAGGGAAAATATTATTAATGCATCTTTCCGTTGGTATTTGACTCCCTTACAGACGGCTTACACTACAACAGGGGGATCCAGACTTTGCTATAGAGGGTGCAGTGACTTGGGAACTTACTTGCACATGTGGTGGGGCTGCCCCAGGGTCCAGGACATTTAGGTAAAAGTGTCCAGTTTCCTGAGCAAC
Organism: Bombina bombina; assembly: GCF_027579735.1. Classification (NCBI taxonomy): domain Eukaryota; kingdom Metazoa; phylum Chordata; class Amphibia; order Anura; family Bombinatoridae; genus Bombina; species Bombina bombina. The sequence goes on from NC_069503.1 coordinate 973,046,444, forward strand.
TTATTGACTGAGAAAATATCCCTCACTGTTTCACAGGCACTCTTACACAAGAAAATCGCAAAACTCAATAATCATATTAATGCCTTTATAAGAATATTATGCACCATCACCAGAACAAGTATTGCAAAATACTGGAAATCGGGTATACCTACTTGGGCTGAAATAATATCCAAGTTTAAACTAGTATACTCTATGTATGAAACAGCCGCACATATACAGGGCACAACTGACACCTTTCATAAGATCTGGTTCTACTGGATAATCGGTCAGTCTAAATCAGTATACAGATTTATACTGAAGTTATTACTCCATCAGGATCCACAATTGTTGACATAGTGACAAACGCTGTTTGTTGTTAACTCTAACACAATAGTTGAAGTTTTATTTGTTATGTTCAGTTTACTGGTTCAATCTCCTCGGTTGGTCTTTGATGGAAAAGCAGCCATAACGTTTACGCTATAAGGGGCCATTCCCCATTTATACAAGATATTAGCCTGACCTAAGTTGGGCATGAAGCGGGGTAGAGCCCACAGCTGAGTTTTGGTAAGGTAGATGGGCTGAATTTGTAAGCACCCTTATACCTTGGCTGGTTGATATAGACATCTCATTCCTCCCCACTATGGGGTAACAGGGACTAACGGGGTGCCTTGGACTCTATGCCGTCCCTCGGGTTGTGCTTTGGGAAACACTTATCAGAAATCTAGGATTGCCTTGTTTGGAACTTTACTTGTTCATTTGCTACTCTCTTTTTTATATGTCCTTTTTACATGTATAACAAGTAACCTCGATCAGTTGCTTTATTGTCATAAATTGTTTACTAAAAAGGATTTCAATCTAAATTAGAACTCTAGAAACAGAAGTCAAATTGACAGTATGAAATCATAAATTACCTTAGACTGTTCCCTTTGAGAGTATTGTTCCTTTTTTATTTCCCCCTCAGCCTTTGTGTTCTGTGGAGGAATCTGTTTTAGCTAATAAAAAAAATATAAAATTATCAAGAGATTTGCAATGTCAATAAATGCATATATTAAAATTAATTAAATGAGGGTGAGGTAGGTTAAAGGGATAGGAAAGTCAAAAACAGAATTTATGTTTACCTGATAAATTTCTTTCTCCTACGGTGTATCCGGTCCACGGCTTCATCCTTACTTGTGGGATATTCTCAATCCCTACAGGAAGTGGCAAAGAGAGCACACAGCAGAGCTGTCCATATAGCTCCCCTCAGGCTCCGCCCCCCCCAGTCATTCGATCGACGGTTAGGAGAAAAAGGAGAACCATAGGGTGCAGTGGTGACTGTAGTTTACAAAAAATAAAATTTAAACCTGACCAAATGCCAGGGTGGGCCGTGGACCGGATACACCGTAGGAGAAAGAAATTTATCAGGTAAACAGAAATTCTGTTTTCTCCTACATTGGTGTATCCGGTCCACGGCTTCATCCTTACTTGTGGGAACCCATACCAAAGCTTTAGGACACGGATGAAGGGAGGGAACAAGTCAGGTAACCTAAACGGAAGGCACCACTGCTTGTAAAACCTTTCTCCCAAAAATAGCCTCCGAAGAAGCAAAAGTATCGAATTTGTAAAATTTGGCAAATGTATGCAGTGAAGACCAAGTCGCTGCCTTACAGATCTGTTCAACAGAAGCCTCATTCTTGAAAGCCCATGTGGAAGCCACAGCTCTAGTAGAGTGAGCTGTAATTCGTTCAGGAGGCTGCCTTCCAGCAGTCTCATAGGCCAACCGGATGATGCTTTTCAGCCAGAAAGATAGAGAGGTCGCAGTCGCCTTTTGACCTCTCCTCTTGCCAGAATAGACGACAAACAGGGACGATGTTTGTCTGAAGTCTTTAGTTGCTTTTAGATAAAACTTCAAAGCATGAACCACATCAAGATTGTGTAATAGACGTTCCTTGTTAGAAACTGGATTAGGACACAGAGAAGGAACAACTATTTCCTGGTTAATATTCTTATTGGAAACCACTTTTGGAAGAAAACCAGGCTTGGTACGTAAAACGACCTTATCTGTATGAAACACCAGATAGGGTGAATTACACTGCAAAGCAGACAATTCAGAAACTCTTCTAGCAGAAGAAATAACAACCAAAAACAAAACTTTCCAAGGTAGTAACTTAATATCTATGGAATGTAGAGGTTCAAACGGAACCCCTTGAAGAACTGAAAGAACTAAATTTAGACTTCATGGAGGAGCCACAGGTCTGTAGACAGGCTTGATTCTGACTAAAGCCTGTACGAACGCCTGAACATCTGGCACGGATGCCAGACGCTTGTGCAACAAAACAGACAGAGCAGATATCTGTCCTTTTAGGGAACTAGCTAACAGACCTTTCTCCAATCCTTCTTGGAGAAAAGATAGAATCCTTGGAATCCTAATCTTACTCCATGAGTAACCCTTGGATTCGCACCAGCAAAGATATTTCCGCCATATCTTATGGTAAATTTTCCTGGTGACAGGCTTTCTAGCCTGAATCAGAGTATCTATAACTGATTCCGAAAACCCACGCTTAGCTAGAATCAAGCGTTCAATCTCCAAGCAGTCAGTTGCAGAGAAACTAGGTTTGGATGTTGGAATGGACCTTGGATTAGAAGGTCCTGCCTCAAAGGTAGCTTCCATGGTGGAACCGATGACATATTCACCAGGTCTGCATACCAAGTCCTGCGTGGCCACGCAGGAGCTATTAGAATTACCGAAGCCTTCTCCTGTTTGATCCTGGCTACCAGTCGGGGGAGAAGAGGAAACGGTGGAAAGACATAAGCTAGAATGAACGACCAAGGCGCTACTAAGGCATCTACCAATGTCGCCTTGGGATCCCTGGACCTGGACCCGTAACGTGGAACTTTGGAGTTCTGACGTGACGCCATCAGATCCAGATCCGGAATGCCCCATAGTTGAGTTAACTGGGCAAAAACCTCCGGGTGAAGTTTCCACTCCCCCGGATGGAAAGTCTGACGACTCAGATAATCCGCCTCCCAGTTGTCCACTCCTGGGATGTGAATTGCTGATAGATGGCAGGAGTGATCCTCTGCCCATTTGATGATCTTGGATACCTCCCTCATCGCCAGGGAACTCTTTGTTCCCCCCTGATGATTGATGTACGCTACAGTTGTCATGTTGTCCGACTGAAATCTGATGAATTTGGCCTCCGCTAGTTGAGGCCATGCCTGGAGCGCATTGAATATCACTCTCAATTCCAAAATGTTTATCAGGAGAAGAGATTCTTCCCGAGACCAAAGACCCTGAGCTTTCAGGGACTCCCAGACCGCACCCCAGCCTAAGAGACTGGCGTCGGTCATGACAATGATCCACTCTGGTCTGCGGAAACTCATTCTCTGAGACAGGTGATCCTGAGACAACCACCAAAGGAGTGAGTCTCTGGTTTTCTGGTCCATTTGTATTTGGGGAGACAAATCTGCATAATCCCCATTCCACTGTTGCACAGTTGCAGTGGTCTTAAATGAATTCGAGCAAAGGGAACCACGTCCATTGCCGCAACCATTAGTCCTATTACCTCCATGCACTGAGCTATGGAGGGTTGAGGAATGGATTGAAGAACTCGACAAGTGTTTAAAAGTTTTAACTTCCAGACCTCCGTCAGAAAGATCTTCATTTCTACCGAGTCTATTATTGTTACCAGTAAGGGAACCCTTGTGAACGGGGACAGGGAACTCTTTTCTATGTTCACCTTCCACCCGTGAGACCTTAGAAAGGCTAGAACAATGTCCATATGAGCCTTTGCTTTGTGAAAGGACAACGCTTGTATTAAGATGTCGCCTAGGTAAGGTGCTACTGCAATGCCCCTTGGCCTTAGCACCGCTAGAAGGGACCCTAGCACCTTTGTGAAAATTCTGGGAGCAGTGGCCAATCCGAAGGGAAGAGCCACGAACTGGTAATGCTTGTCCAGAAAGGCGAACCTTAGGAACTGATGGTGATCTTTGTGGATAGGAATATGCAGGTACGCATCCTTTAAGTCCACGGTAGTCATATATTGACCCTCCTGGATCATTGGTAAAATTGTCCGAATGGTTTCCATTTTGAATGATGGAACTCTGAGGAATTTGTTTAGGATTTTTAAATCCAGAATTGGCCTGTAAGTTCCTTCCTTTTTGGGAACTACAAACAGGTTTGAGTAAAAACCCAGTCCTTGTTCTGCTGTTGGAACTGGGTGTATCACTCCCATCTTTAAAAGGTCTTCTACGCAATGTAAGAATGCCCGTCTCTTTATCTGGTCTAAAGACAAGCGAGACATGTGGAACCTTCCCTTTGGAGGAAGGTCCTTGAATTCTAGAAGATACCCCTGAGAGACAATTTCTAGAGCCCAGGGGTCCGGAACATCTCTTGCCCAAGCCTGAGCAAAGAGAGAAAGTCTGCCCCCTACTAGATCCGGTCCCGGATCGGGGTCTACCCCTTCATGCTGTCTTGGTAGCAGCAGCAGCAGCAGGCTTCTTGGCCTGTTTACCCTTGTTCCAGCCTTGCAATGGTTTCCATGCTGGTTTGGGCTGGGATGCGTTACCCTCTTGCCTAGAGGCTGTAGAGGTAGAAGCCGGTCCGTTCCTGAAATTGCAAAAGGAACGAAAATTAGACTTATTTTTAGCTTTGAAAGGTCTATCCTGTGGAAGGGCATGACCCTTTTCCCCGGTGATATCTGAAATAATTTCTTTCAACTCTGGCCTGAATAGGGTCTTACCCTTGAAAGGAATATTAAGCAATTTTGTTTTGGACGACACGTCCGCCGACCAAGATTTTAGCCAAAGCGCTCTGCGCGCCACGATTGCAAAACCAGAATTTTTCACCGCTAATTTAGCTAACTGAAAAGCGGCATCTGTAATGAAAGAATTAGCCAACTTCAGGGCGTGAATTCTGTCCATGACTTCATCATACGAAGTCTCCTTCTGGAGCGAGTTTTCTAGTTCCTCAAACCAAAAAGCCGCTGCAGTGGTTACAGGAATAATGCAAGAAATAGGTTGAAGAAGAAAACCTTGTTGAACAAAAATTTTCTTAAGTAAACCTTCTAATTTTTTATCCATAGGATCTTTGAAAGCGCAACTGTCTTCTATTGGTATAGTCGTGCGCTTAGCTAGCGTTGAAACTGCCCCCTCTACCTTGGGGACCGTCTGCCACGCGTCCCTTCTGGGGTCAACAATTGGGAACATTTTCTTAAATATAGGAGGGGGAACAAAAGGTACACCTGGCTTCTCCCACTCATTCACTATATCCGCCACCCTCTTAGGTATCGGAAACGCATCAGTGTGTACTGGGACCTCTAAGAATTTATCCATTTTACACAATTTTTCTGGGACCACCAAGGGGTCACAATCATCAAGCGTAGCTAGGACCTCCTTAAGTAGGGCGCGGAGGTGTTCTAGCTTAAATTTAAATGCTATGGTATCAGGCTCTGTCTGCTGAGAAATTTTTCCTGTGTCAGAAATTTCTCCCTCAGACAGGCCCTCCCTCACCGCCAAGTCAGATTGATGTGAGGGCACTACAGATAAATTATCCTCTGCGTCTGCTTGCTCATTTTCTGTATTTAAAACTGAGCAATCACGCTTCCTTGGAAAAGCTGGCAGTTTGGATAAAAATGCTGTGAGAGAATTATCCATTACTGATGCTAACTGCTGCATAGTAATAGCAATTGGAGCGCTAGATGTACTGGGCATCGCTTGCGCGGGCATAGCTGGTGTTGACACAGAAGGAGGGGATAGCGAGCTATCTTCACTACCTTCAGCTAAAGAATCATCTTGGGCTACATCTTTAAGCGTGATTGTACGGTCCTTAAGCTGTTTGGACGCTATGGCACACTTCACACATAAATTTAATGGGGGAACCACCTTGGCCTTTAAACATACAGAACATTGGCTATCTGAAGGGTCAGACATGTTTGACAGACTTAGACAGAACTTCAATGCAATAAAAAACAGAATTTATGCTTACCTGATAAATTACTTTCTCCAACGGTGTGTCCGGTCCACGGCGTCATCCATTACTTGTGGGATATTCTCCTCCCCCACAGGGAAAGGCAAGGAGAGCACACAGCAAGAGCTGTCCATATAGTCCCTCCCAGGCTCCGCCCCCCCAGTCATTCGACCGACGGTTAGGAGAAAAAAAGGAGAAACTATAGGGTGCCGTGGTGACTGTAGTGTATAGAGAGAGAAATTTTTCAAACCTGATTAAAAAACCAGGGCGGGCCGTGGACCGGACACACCGTTGGAGAAAGTAATTTATCAGGTAAGCATAAATTCTGTTTTCTCCAACATTGGTGTGTCCGGTCCACGGCGTCATCCATTACTTGTGGGAACCAATACCAAAGCTTTAGGACACGGATGAAGGGAGGGAGCAAATCAGGTTACCTAAACAGAAGGCACCACGGCTTGCAAAACCTTTCTCCCAAAAATAGCCTCCGAAGAAGCAAAAAGTATCAAATTTGTAGAATTTGGCAAAAGTGTGCAGAGAAGACCAAGTTGCTGCCTCACATATCTGATCAACAGAAGCCTCGTTCTTGAAGGCCCATGTGGAAGCCACAGCCCTAGTAGAGTGAGCTGTGATTCGTTCAGGAGGCTGCCGTCCGGCAGTCTCATAAGCCAATCAGATAATGCTTTTCAGCCAGAAAGAAAGAGAGGTAGCAGTAGCTTTTTGTCCTCTCCTCTTACCAGAATAAACGACAAACAAAAAAGAAGTTTTGTCTGAAATCCTTTGTTGCTTCTAAATAGAACTTTAAAGCACGGACTACATCTAAATGGTGTAACAAATGTTCCTTCTTTGAAACTGGATTCGGACACAAAGAAGGGACAACTATTTCCTGGTTAATATTCTTGTTGGAAACAACTTTTGGAAGAAAACCAGGCTTGGTACGCAAAACAACCTTATCTGAATGGAACACCAGATAGGGTGGATCACACTGCAAAGCAGATAGTTCAGAAACTCTTCTAGCAGAAGAAATAGCAACCAAAAACAGAACTTTCCAAGATAGTAACTTGATATCTATGGAATGTAAGGGTTCAAATGGAACCCCTTGAAGAACTGAAAAAACTAAATTTAGACTCCAGGGAGGAGTCAAAGGTCTGTAAACAGGTTTGATTCTGACCAAAGCCTGTACAAAAGCTTGTACATCTGGCACAGCTGCCAGTCGTCTGTGTAACAAGACAGATAAAGTAGATCTCTGTCCTTTTAGAGAACTCGCTGACAATCCCTTATCCAAACCTTCTTGTTAGAAAGGAGAGGATCCTGGGAATATTAATCCATGAGAATCCCTTGGATTCACACCAACAGATATATCCTTTCCATATTTTATGGTAAATCATTCTAGTCACAGGTTTTCTGGCTTGGACCAGAGTATCTATCACTGAATCTGAAAACCCGCGCTTGGATAAAATCAAGCGTTCAATTTCCAAGCAGTCAGCTGGAGAGAAACTAGATTTGAATGTTCGAATGGACCTTGCACTAGAAGATCCTGTCTCAAAGGTAGCTTCCATGGTGGAGCCAATGACATATTCACCAGGTCTGCATACCAAGTCCTGCGTGGCCACGCAGGAGCTATCAGAATCACTGAGGCCTTCTCCTGTTTGATCCTGGCTACAAGCCTGGGAAGGAGAGGGAACGGTGGTAATGCATAAGCTAGGTTGAACGACCAAGGCGTCACTAATGCATCCACTAGAGTCGCCTTGGGATCCCTGGATCTGGACCCGTAGCAAGGAACCTTGAAGTTCTGACGAGACGCCATCAGATCCATGACTGGAATGTCCCATAATTGAGTCAACTGGGCAAAAACTTTCGGGTGGAGTTCCCACTCCCCCGGATGGAAAGTCTGACGACTCAGATAATCCGCCTCCCAGTTGTCTACTCCTGGGATGTGAATTGCAGATAAATGGCAGGAGTGATCCTCCGCCCATTTGATGATCTTGGATACCTCTCTCATCGCCAAGGAACTCTTTGTTCCTCCCTGATGGTTGATGTAAGCTACAGTCGTCATGTTGTCTGACTGGAATCTTATGAATCCGGCCTTCGCTAGTTGAGGCCAAGCCCGGAGAGCATTGAATATCGCTCTCAGTTCCAGGATGTTTATCGGGAGAAGAGACTCTTCCCGAGACCATAGACCCTGAGCTTTCAGGGAATCCCAGACCGCGCCCCAGCCTAATAGACTGGCGTCGGTCGTGACAATGACCCACTCTGGTCTGCGGAAACTCATTCCCTGAGACAGGTGATCCTGTGACAACCACCAACGGAGTGAGTCTCTGGTCATCTGGTCTACTTGAATCTTTGGAGACAAGTCTGTATAGTCCCCATTCCACTGCTTGAGCATGCACAGTTGTAATGGTCTTAGATGAATTTGAGCAAAAGGAACTATGTCCATTGCTGCAACCATCAACCCTACTACTACCATGCACTGAGCTATGGAAGGCTGCAGAATAGAGTGAAGAACTTGACAAGCTTTAGAAGCTTTGACTTTCTGACTTTTGTCAGGAAGATATTCATTTTTAAAGAATCTATTATCGTTCCCAAGAAGGGAACTCTTGTCGACGGAGACAGGGAACTCTTTTCTACGTTCACCTTCCACCCGTGAGATATGAGAAAGGCTAGAACAATGTCTGTATGAGCCTTTGCTTTGGAAAGAGACGACGTTTGGATTAGAATTTCGTCCAGATAAGGTGCCACTGCAATACCCCTTGGTCTTAGAACCTCTAGAAGGGACCCTAGCACCTTTGTGAAAATCCTTGGATGATCTTTGTGGATAGGAATATGTAGATACGCATCCTTTAAATCCACGGTAGTCATAAATTGACCCTCCTGGATTGTAGATAAAATTGTTCGAATGGTTTCCATTTGAACGATGGAACTCTGAGAAATTTGTTTAGAGTTTTTAAATCCAGAATTGGTCTGAAAATTCCCTCTTTTTTGGGAACTACAAACAGATATGAGTAAAACCCCCGACCTTGTTCCACAGTTGGAACTGGGTGTATCACTCCCATCTTTAACAGGTCTTCTACACAATGTAAGAATGCCTGTCTCTTTATTTGGTTTGAAGATAAGTTAGACATGTGGAACCTTCCCCTTGAGGGTAGTTCCTTGAACTCCAGAAGAAAACCCTGAGAGACTATTTCTAGTGTCCAGGGATCCTGAACATCTCTTGCCTAAGCCTGAGCAAAGAGAGAGAGTCTGCCCCCTACTAGATCCGGTCCCGGATCGGGGGCTACCCCTTCATGCTGTTTTGGTAGCAGCAGCAGGCTTCTTGGCCTGTTTACCCTTGTTCCAGCCTTGCATTGATTTCCATGCTGGTTTAGTCTGGGAAGCGTTACCCTCTTGTCTAGAGGCTGCCGAGTTGGAAGCCGGTCCGTTCCTGAAATTGCGAATGGAACGAAAATTGGACTTATTCTTAGCCTTGAAAGGTTTATCTTGTGGGAGGGCATGGCCCTTTCCCTCAGTGATGTCTGAAATAATCTCTTTCAATTCTGGCCCAAAAAGGGTCTTACCTTTGAAAGGGGTATTAAGCAATTTTGTCTTGGAAGATACATCCGCCGACCAAGACTTTAGCCAGAGCGCTCTACGCGCCCCAATTGTAAACCCTGAATTTTTCGCCGCTAACCTCGCTAACTGCAAAGCGGAGTCTAAAATAAAGGAATTAGCTAACTTAAGTGCGTGAATTCTGTCCATGACTTCCTCATACGGAGTCTCCCTACTGAGCGACTTTTCCAGTTCCTCGAACCAGAACCACGCCGCTGTAGTGACAGGAATAATGCACGAAATAGGTTAAAGGAAGTAACCTTGCTGTACAAAAATCTTTTTAAGCAAACCCTCCAATTTTTTATCCATAGGATCTTTGAAAGCACAATTGTCCTCAATAGGAATGGTCGTGCGCTTGGCTAGAGTAGAAACCGCCACCTCGACCTTAGGGACTGTTTGCCATGTGTCCTTCCTGGGGTCGACCATAGGGAACAATTTCTTAAATATAGGAGGAGGGACAAAAGGTATGCCTGGCTTCTCCCACTCCTTATTCACTATGTCCGTCACCCGTTTAGGTATCGGAAAAGCATCAGGGTGCACCGGGACCTCAAGGAACTTGTCCATCTTGCACAATTTTTCTGGGTTGACCAGATTGTCACTATCATCCAGAGTAGATAGCACCTCCTTAAGTAATGCGCGGAGATGCTCTAATTTTGATTTAAATGTCACAACATCAGGTTCTGCCTGCTGAGAAATTCTTCCTGTATCAGAAATTTCCCCATCTGACAAACCCTCCCTCACTGCCACTTCAGATTGGTGTGAGGGTATGACAGAAAAATTATCATCAGCGCCCTCCTGCTCTACAGTGTTTAAAACAGAGCAATCGCGCTTTCTCTGAAATGCTGGCATTTTGGATAAAATATTAGCTGTGGAGTTATCCATTACTGCCGTCAATTGCTGCATAGTAACAAGCATTTGCGCGCTAGAAGTACTAGGGGTCGCCTGCGCGGGCATAACTGGTATAGACACAGAAGGAGATGATGTAGAACTATGTCTACTTCCTTCATCTGAGGAATCATCCTGGGCAACTTTACAATTTGTGACAGTACCGTACTTACTTTGTTTGGACGCTATGGCACAATTATCACACATATTTGAAGGGGGAACCACATTGGCTACCATACATACAGAACATGATCTATCTGAAGGTACAGACATGTTAAACAGGCTTAAACTGGTTAATAAAGCACAAAAACCGTTTTAAAACAAAACCGTTACTGTCTCTTTAAATGTTAAACAGGGCACACTTTATTACTGAATATGTGAAAAACTATGAAGGAATTATCCAATCTTTACCAAATTTTCACCACAGTGTCTTAATGCATTCAAAGTATTGCACCCCAATTTTCAAGCTGTTAACCCTTAAAATGTGGAAACCGGAGCCGTTTTTAATTTTAACCCCCTTACAGTCCCAGCTACAGCCTTTGCTGCGACTTCACCAATCCCAGCGGGGTATATGATATCAAATGAAGCCTTCTAGGAACGTTTTTAGTGGATTCCAGACCCACACACATGCAGCTGCATGTACTGTACTCAAAAGTAACTGCACAGTAATGGCGCGAAAATGAGGCTCTGCCTACTACAGAGAAAGGCCCTTCCTGACTGGGAAGGTGTCTTAACAAGTGCCTGGTGCTAAAAAAACGTTCCCCAATGTTATAAAAGTGTGAAATTCAACTTCAAACTGCATATAATACTTAAATAAAGCAATCGATTTAGCCCTTAAGAGTGTCTACCAGTGTATAGCCCACAATAAGCCCTTTATTCTGTTTGAGACTAAGAAAATGGCTTACCAATCCCCATGAGGGAAAATGACAGCCTTCCAGCATTACACAGTCTTGTTAGAAAAATGGCTAGTCATACCTTAAGCAGAAAAGTCTGCTAACTGTTTCCCCCAACTGAAGTTACTTCATCTCAACAGTCCTATGTGGGAACAGCAACTGATTTTAGTTACTGTCTGCTAAAATCATAATCCTCTTTTAAACAGAAATCTTCATCTCTTTCTGTTTCAGAGTAAATAGTACATACCAGCACTATTTTAAAATAACAAACTCTTGATAGAAGAATAAAAAACTACAACTAAACACCACAAACTCCTCACCATCCCCGAGGAGATGCTACTTGTTCAGAGCGGCAAGGAGAATGACTGGGGGGGCGGAGCCTGGGAGGGACTATATGGACAGCTCTTGCTGTGTGCTCTCCTTGCCTTTCCCTGTGGGGGAGGAGAATATCCCACAAGTAATGGATGACGCCGTGGACCGGACACACCAATGTTGGAGAAATTATTTTTGACACAATGCAATAAAATTTTTTGACACAATGCAATAAAAATTATTTTTGACAAAAACGTTACTGTCTCTTTAAATAATAAAAGTGCACACTTTATTACTGAAACATCAGAAAACCATCAAATAAACATCCGATTTTAATGAAATTTTCACCACAGTGTCTTAATGCTTTGAGAAGATTGCACACAAATTTTCAAACCAATTAACCCCTTAATGCCCAAACCGGAGCTAATAACAGCAGTTAACCGGTTAAAAACACTACAGTCCCATGCCACAGTCTCTACTGTGGCCTTTACCTTCCTTAGGGATTATTTAAGAAAGAAATAAGCCTCTCTGAAGTCCTTTCTGAAGCCTCTGGACTCTCCACGTGAAGCTCCATGAACTGCCTAGTGAAAACAACTGCGCAATTGAGGCGCGAAAATGAGGCCTCCTCCCTCTACATTCCAGAGTGGAGGGGCCTTTCTGACTAGATTAGGTGTCTAAGTAACTGCCAGGCGCAATATTAAACCCCATAAGTGTTTCAAAGTCTGAAAAAAACACCTTATTTATACTTCAAACATGCTAAAAAGCAATCGATTTAGCCCATAATAGTGTCAACCAGCATAGAGCCCTTAATATAAGCCATAATTTTATACAGAGTCTAAGAAAAATGGCTTACCTATCCCAGAGGGGATTTCTGACAGTCTTCTAGCATTACCTGGTCTTGTTAGAAAAATGCTGATCATACCTGAAGCAGATAAGCCTGCAAACTGTTCCCCCCAACTGAAGTTCTCTGGTTTCAACAGTCCTGCGTGGGAACAGCAATGGATTTTAGTTACTGGTGCTAAAATCATACTCCTCTCAGCAGAAATCTTCATCACTTTCTGCTGCAGAGTAAATAGTACAAGCCGGCACTATTTTAAAATAACAAACTCTTGATAGAAGATATAAAAAACTACAACTAACACCACATACTCTTTACCATCCCCGTGGAGATGCTACTAGTTAGAGCGGCAAAGAGAATGACTGGGGGGGCGGAGCCTGAGGGGAGCTATATGGACAGCTCTGCTGTGTGCTCTCTTTGCCACTTCCTGTAGGGATTGAGAATATCCCACAAGTAAGGATGAAGCCGTGGACCGGATACACCAATGTAGGAGAAATGTAATTTTAAGACACTATTAAATTCACTTCTATTTTCAAATGTGATTTGTTCACTTGGTATCCCTTGATAAAAAAGAATATGCACATATCCCACACTAGTGGGAGCTAGCTGATGATTGGTGCCTGCACACATTTGTCTCTTCTGATTGGCCAACTAGATGTGTTCAGCTAGCTGCTAGTAGTGCAATGCTGTTCCTTCGGCAAAGGATAACAAGAGAATGGGGCAAATTTGATGATAGAAATAAATTGGAAAGTTGTTTAAAATTGTGTATTGTATCCAAAACATGAATGAAAAAATTGGGGGTTTATTGTCCCTTTTTTAATATACCTCAAAGATGTCTGAATTACAAAGTACCCAAAAATGACAAATTTTCATTTAAAGGGGTATTAAAGTGAGAGCCATAGTTACACTATCATTCAGACAAATCAGTCAGTAGAGTCTTAAACAAATTACTATATGGAATATAGCAACCAAAAACAAATTGCGCTAACCGAAAATTACTATGATAGCCTTAAATAGTGTGCAATGTTTAAGACACTCTTTCAATTACAATGCTCACTATTCTAAACGCAGATTCTGTCAAAAAATATTGTCTTAATACAGAAATTGAAAATTTAATAGCCTTGAGTATAAAATAAAACTTATTATATATAAATAAATATATCACACCTCTATCAGATATACGTGTTATTAGAGGGGATTTGCCCCAATTTTGTACTGACCGTAATTCGCCTTTGTGACTCAGGGAGTATGGTAAATCCTTTATTGAAAGAAACCCTTTGTTTCTGCTGGATACAAAGTCTCTCCTGTTGTCTTTAGTTCGTGGTGCTACTTTCCAATTCACTGAACACTAAGGAGTGTTCAGCCAACGAAAACACTGGAAACAGAAGAACAGAAAGAGCGCAATCACGACTCAAGGTAAAATGTTTAATATCTTTACTATGAGCATATAATAAGTTGCACTTACAAGAAGATTTCAATAAAAATGCCTTTGGAACAACACACAGTCCAGAGTCTTGACAAAGTCTGCAGAAGTCGGACGAAACACTTAGATGGGACAAAGCTACAGACATCAATGCTACTTCAAGGGATAAAAAGACTTACCTCGATATTGCTGTTGACGGACTTCACACGCAAAAGGTGTACGGAGGTGAAAGCAGGATCAGCTGTTCAGAAACCGGAATTAACTGACTGTGTGTTGTTCCAAAGGCATTTTTATTTAAATCTTCTTGTAAGTGCAACTTATTATATGCTCATAGTAAATATATTAAACATTTTACCTTGAGTCGTGGTTGCGCTCTTTCTGTTCTTCTGTTTCCAGTATGGAATATAGCAGTGTTAAGTCTGGAGTCTGTACTTCCACTTATAATATGGATTGGAAAGCTCACAATTTATATTACAGGAAAAGGGGACAAAATAATGAATGAAAGTATATTGAAAAGTTGTTCTTTTTTTATTACACACTATTAAACATTTTTTAGTAAAATCTCAATGTATTTAATGTCACTTTAATTTGTATACACACATATACAGAGTCACTACACTTCCAAGAAGCCTTGTAAATCGATAGCTTAAGTCAAGAAGCTAAAGTAACAGGCCTTTGCATGGACCTGAGGAAAAAAATAAACAAATTGCTTAAAATCCTTTGTAGCTTGTAAGGTGAATTTAAATTATATAGTAACCTTTTTGTTGAAATTTAGAAACTCTTCTAGCAGAAGGCACAAAAGGAGAGACCTACAAATTCTTAGAACCCAAAGTAAGGTTCCAAGGGGGAGAAATAGGATCTTATCCTGGGCAAAGTTCTAAATATCAGGAAGTTTTGAAATTTTCTTGTGAAAGTGCAGAAAATGTACCCCTTAAACCCTCCTATAAAAAAATTAAGAATTCTGGGAATTCTAAATGAATGCCAGCTAAAGCCCTGTTTTCACACCAGGAATTCTTTTCCCCCTAAATCGTGTGATAGTTTATTCTTGTAACAGGCTTTGGCCTGAATTAAGGTTCCAATTACCAAACTAGAAAAGTCTCTCAGTTTTAAAATTAGGCTTTTCATCTCCAAGCCTTCAAGTTGAGAGACTCGAAATCTTGATGATAGCAGGGGCTTTGAGTAGCAAAACAGTCGTATGAAATACAAAAGCAAGATGAAATGACCAATGAGCTTCTAGAGCATCTATCAATTCCGCATGAAGATCCCTGGATCTTGCAAAGTATCTAGGAAGTTTGTTGTTCAAAAAAAGAAGTTATCAGGCCTCTCCTCTGGTAGACTCCAAAGACCTACAATCTGGTTGAAGATATCCAGATGGAGAGAACATTCCCCTGGATGAAGGGATTTGCGCTATTTCCTGCCATGTAGTATTTCCGACACCTACATAGATATCTCTTCCCCAAAGTATAACTTGGTAATAAAGCAGATTTTAAAATAGAAGTAAATTGGAATTTTTAAAACAAAAATTGATAATAGGAGTAAATTAGAAAGTTACTTAAAATTGCATGCTCTGTCTGAATCATGAAAGAACAAATTTGGGTTCATTGTCCCTTTAAGTGAACACTTAGAAAAATACACAGTGCCAAAGATAAAGCATACAAACTCCTCTTAAAACAAGATCTCCCAACCAGATCTCAAAGTGAAATAGACAAATGTGATGTGAGGAGCGCTAAAAAAGCTTAGGTATGGTGATTTAAAAGATTATTTAATACTCTCAAATAAAATGCCAATATACAACGTGGCCAAATCTGATAAAAACATCCTTCCGTGTGTCACATTTGTCTGAATGTGTAGTAAAGGCGTTATTTATGTTTGTAAGCAATAACTATTTCGGTGTAGACTGTCCCTTTAAGGCGCATACAGGTGAATTTGAGGACAGAGGTTTACTACACACCAAAAAGAAAAATGCCTTAAACTTTAATGTAAATCATTAAAATTATAAAGAGGCAAACCAGCAGTGATTCACAAACAACTTTTTTTTCGTGGCTGAAGTGGCAGAGATCAGATTAGAGGACAGGGGCACAGAATGATTTATAGCCTAAAATTATTTCTTATTTAATAAAACTTATGGAACCATTTTAGTAGAAGACAATTATATTTTAATTTAAAATAATTCTATTTTTTAGTTTAAATTTCTATTAAAGACAAATACTTTTTGCAGAGGTCAAAAAGGAAGGATACTATAAAAAAAAATGATAATACAAAAATATATATATATATATAAATAAAAACAACAACAAAAAAAACAAAACATTAGTAACATTGATGTTTCCAATCAAAGCCAGTATGTAGATTTAGAAGCAACCATACAGCCACATTTTTGCAATAAATTGCGCTGATTTGGAAGCTTTGCAAAGTACCTCTGGAAACAAATCTTTCAATTAGCGAACAACTTTAGAGATTTTATTTTTGTGCATATTAGAGTCTGATGCAGTCTGACAACCAAACAAATACTAAGCAACTTAGTCAGCAGAGAGAGGAAGAAGAATATTGTAAAACACAGGAAGGTGACATTCAACATTAACCCCTTAATGACCACAGCACTTTTCCATTTTCTGTCCGTTTGGGACCAAGGCTATTTTTACATTTTTGCGGTGTTTGTGTTTAGCTGTAATTTCCCTCTTACTCATTTACTGTACCCACACATATTATATACCGTTTTTCTCGCCATTAAATTAACTTTCTAAAAATACCATTATTTTCATCATATCTTATAATTTACTATAAAAAAAATTATAAAATATGAGGAAAAAATGGAAAAAAACACACTTTTTTTAACTTTGACCCCCAAAATCTGTTACACATCTACAACCACCAAAAAAAAAACATGCTAAATAGTTTCTAAATTTTGTCCTGAGTTTAGAAATACCTAATATTTACATGTTCTTTGCTTTTTTTGAAAGCTATAGGGCCATAAATACAAGTAGCATTTTGCTATTTCCAAACTACTTTTTTTCAAAATTAGCGCTAGTTACATTGGAACACTAATATCTTTCAGGAATCCCTGAATATCAATTGACATGTATATATTTTTTTTTAGAAGACATCCCAAAGTATTAATCTAGGCCAATTTTGGTATATTTCATGCCACCATTTCACCGCCAAATGCGATCAAATAAAAAATATCGTTCACTTTTTCACAAATTTTTTCACAAACTTTCGGTTTCTCACTGAAGTTATTTACAAACAGCTTGTGCAATTATGGCACAAATGGTTGTAAATGCTTCTCTGGGATCCCCTTTGTTCAGAAATAGCAGACATATATGGCTTTGGCATTGCTTTTTGGTAATTAGAAGGCCGCTAAATGCCGCTGCGCACCACACGTGTATTATGCCCAGCAGTGCAGGGGTTAATTAGGGAGCTTGTAGGGAGCTTGTATGGTTAATTTTAGCTTTAGTGTAGTGTAGTAGACAACCCAAAGTAATGATCTAGGCCCATTTTGGTATATTTCATGCCACCATTTCACCGCCAAATGCGATCAAATAAAAAAAAAACGTTAAATTTTTCACAATTTTAGGTTTCTCACTGAAATCATTTACAAACAGCTTGTGCAATTATGGCACAAATGGTTGTAAATGCTTCTCTGGGATCCCCTTTGTTCAGAAATAGCAGATATATATGACTTTGGCGTTGCTTTCTGGTAATTAGAAGGCCGCAAAATGCTGCTGCGCATCACACGTGTATTATGGCTAGCAGTGAAGGGGTTAATTAGGAAGTTTGTAGGGAGCTTGCAGGGTTAATTTTAGCTTTAGTGTAGAGATCAGCCTCCCACCTGACACATCAGACCCCCTGATCCCTCCCAAACAGCTCCCTTCCCTCCCCCACCCCACAATTGTCCCCGCTATCTTAAGTACTGGCAGAAAGTCTGCCAGTACTAAAATAAAAGCTTTTTGGGGGGTTTAGGTTTTTTTTTTAAAAAAAAATAATAATTATTCTGCTGTATAGGACCCCCCTTAGCCTCCAACCTCCCTGATCCCCCCCAAAACAGCTCTGTAACCTTCCCAATCTGCCTTATTGGGGCCATCTTGGGTACTGGCAGCTGTCTGCCAGTACCCAGCTTACACAAAAAAGTGCTTTTTTTTCTTAGTTTTTTTTTTCCTGTAGTGTAGCTTCCCCAAACCCCCCCCCCCCCACCACCACAAACCCCAACCACCTCATTGATCGTTTTTTTTTTTTCACTTATTTTAAACTGATTGCACCTTTTTCTGTAGTGTAGCGGTTCCCACCCGCTCCCTCCCCGTGCACGCGCCCGCCCCCCCCGTGCACGCGCGCGCGCCCCCGGGCATCCCCGCCCACGATCCCACCCCCCTCCACATCTCCAGGGCCATCGATGGCCGCCACCCACCTCCCGGTAATGCTCCCACCCACCAACGAAGGAAGCCACCGATCTCCGGTGCAGAGAGGGCCACAGAGTGGCTCTCTCTGCATCGGATGGCTTCAAAAGGTTATTGCAGGATGCCTCCATATCGAGGCATCACTGCAATAACCGGAAAGCAGCTGGAAGCAAACAGGATCGCTTCCAGCTGCTTTCCACACCGAGGACGTGCAGGGTACGTTCTCAGGCGTTAACTGCCTTTTTTTTGAGGACGTACCCTGCACGTCCTCGGTCGTTAAGGGGTTAAAGGGATACTGAACCCAAATTTTTCTTTCATGATTCAGATAGAACATGCAAGTTTAAGCAACTTTCTAATTTACTCCTATTATCAATTTTTCCACATTCTCTTTCTATCTTTATTTGAAAAAGAAGGCATCTAAGCTTTTTTTCTTGGTTCAGTACTCTGGACAGCACTTTTTGATTGGTGGATGAATTTATCCACCAATCAGCAAGGACAACCCAGGTTGTTCACCAAAAATTGGCCGGCATCTAAACTTACATTCTTGCATTTCAAATAAAGATACCAAGAGAATAAAGAAAATTTGATAATAGGAGTAAATTAGAAAGTTGCTTAAAATTTCATACTCTATATGAATCACGAAAGAAAACATTTGGGTTCAGTGTCCCTTTAAAGCAACAATTGTTATTAGAGTAAGGGGTGGGGGTGATATCAAATAAAAAAAAATTGTATAACCTAACCCATAACAAAAGCAAATAAAAATGCATAAAAACACCTATTGTACCACAAAAGAATACAGAGAGTTCCTTATTTACTTTATACAAGTATTTTTTCACATTTATATCCAGCATGTAGCTTGGTAAATGTTTGTATTAATAAAATACGTCAATACAATTTTTGTGATGTTATTTTATATGATCAGTTTGTGTGTAACAGAACAATTAACTGAAGACAAAACCAACAATTTAGAGCAGTCTGGCATTTACTTACTATTGTGTTTTTTGCTTCCTTTTCAGGTGATGTGTTGAAATTTTCATCTGCATCTTTTTCTGAAACCAATCTTCTTCTTTTTACATTACTCAAATTGCTATTTAGGCTACTCTCCTCCATTTTAATATTTTTCTCTTCTTCACTTTCCACATCAGACTCTTCCACTAAATCTTCTTCAATCTCTTTTCTTTTTTTTGTTATTGATTCTACTGAATTAGCTGTCACCTTGTTACCAAGAGGCTGATCATCTGAAAGCATTTCTTGTTCACTATACAGAGCTGACTGCTGCCCTGTATTAGAAGCATGACAAATTTGGCTAGTTTTGCCTTTTGCTTGAGAAGCCATCACTGGCTGCGTTTGTTCAGAACACAAATTAGACACATTTTCTTTTCTTGCCGTCTTTGTAGATGAAAATTTGTTTTCCTCCTCATCTCGGCCCCTTAAGTTAAAACCAAAAATGTGATTTAATATGGATTTCTAAATGCACAAGAATACCTCTATTAGAGTACACATTAACTAATCAAGTCAAATTAACATGATCGTCTTACCTGTGCTCATGTAGAGATTATTAAATCTAGAACAGTGTTTAAATAGGTCGTGTAACAACTTTCCAATTTACTTTTATCATCAAATTTTTTTTTGCTCTCTTGGTATGCTTTGTTTAAAGCTAAACCTAGGTAGGCTAATTTCTATGCCCTCGAAGGCCGCCTCTCATCTGAATGAATTTGACAGTTTTTTCACAGCAAGAGGGCGTTACTTCATGTGTGCCATATAGATAACATTGTGCTAACACCCCTGGAGTTACTTATGAGAGGGCACTAATTGGCTACAATGCAAGGCTGTCAAAAGAACTGAAATAAGGGGGCAGTCTGCACAGGGTTGAATACAAGGTAATCACACAGGTAAAAGGTATATTAATATAACTGTGTTGGTTATGCAATACTGAGGAATGGGTAATAACAAAATGTATGTTTCCTGATAAATTTCGTTCTTTCCGGACAACGTCATTCCAAATACTAGTGAAATATTCACTCCTGGCCAGCATAAGGAGGCAAAGAGCACCCCAGCAGAGCTGTTAAGTGTCACTTCCCTTACCCATAACCCCCAGTCATTCAGCTGAAGGGAAATGCAAAAAGAAGATAACAAAGGTGTAGAGGTGCCTGAGGTTTAACAAAAAATACTGTCTTATCTAAGGGTGGGGTCGTGGACTCTCCAGAAATTGATCAGGTAAGCATAAATTTTGTTTTCTTTCCAATGACATGGAGAGTCCACAACGTCATTCTAATTACTAATGGGGACCAATACCCAAGCTAGAGGACACAATGAACGGGAAGGGAGAACAAGACAGGCAGACCTAAACAGAAGGCACTACCACTTGAAGAACCTTTCTCCCAAAAGAGGCCTCGGCCGAGGCAAAAGTATAAAATTTGTAGAATTTGAAAAAAGTATAAAATTTGTACAATTTGGGACCATGTTGTCCCCTTGCAAATCTGTTCCACAGAAGCTTCATTTTTGAAAGCCCAAGAAGAAGAGACAGCCCTAGTGGAATGAGCCGTAATTCTCTTCGGACGCTGCTGACCAGCAGTCTCATAAGCAAAACGAATCATACTTCTCAACCAGAGGGAAAGAGAAGTAGAATTGGCCTTCTGACCCTTACGCTTTCCTGAGAAACAAACAAACAAACAAACAAACAGGGCAGAAGACTGACGAAATTCCTTAGTAGCCTGTAGGTAAAATTTTAGAGCACACACAACATCTAAGTTACGCAAAAGATGTTCCTTATGAGGAGGATTAGGACAAAAAGAAGGAATGACAATTTCCTGATTAATGTTTCGGTCCAAAACCACCATAGGGAGAAACCCCAATTTAGTATGAAGGACCACCTTATCCGCATGTAAAATAAGGTAAGAGGAAACACACTGCAGAGCCAAGAGTTCAGAAACTCTGCGAGCAGAGGAAATAGCAATAAGGAACAAAACTTTCCAAGATAACAACTTAATATCTACAGAATGCATTGGCTCAAACGGAGCCTGATGCAAAACTTTAAGTACAAGGTTCAAGCTCCAAGGAGGAGCAACAAGTTTAAACACAGGCCTGATTCGGACCAGGGCCTGACAAAAAGATTGGAGAAAAGACAAAATTCTAGGAATCCTGACCCTACCCCAAGAGAAGCCCTTTGAATTACACCAATATAGATATTTGCGCCATACCTCATGGTAAATTTTACGAGTAACTGGTCTGCGAGCCTGAAGCATGGGCCTCTATTTATCAAGCTGTCTACTTACCTGCATTCGACGGTCCCAATACGCTCGCCTAAGATCGCCGCGGACCTGAAAACGTTCGCCAAATTTATCAAGAAAGCTGTCAAAAAGCCGCGCACCAAGTACGGTGCGATGAGCAGCGGACTGTTAACTAACAGTCATCGATCTCGCTGCTCATCGGCTTATTCGCAGCTTTCTTGCTAGCCTCTCACTAAGCACCCACACTATACTATACTGTTTTACCCCTATACCACCGCTCCCGGAGCCCCCCGCACCTAAATAAAGTTATTAACCCTTAAACCGCCTATCCCGGACCCCGCCGCAACTATAATAAATATATTAACCACTAAACCGCCACTCCCGGAGCCCGCCGCAACTATAATAAATATATTAACCCCTGCCGCCACCTACATTATACATTGTAACCCCTAATCTGCCGCCCCCTACATAGTTATTAACCCTATCCTGCCGATCCCGGACCCCGCCGCAACGAAATACATTTTTAACCCCCTAAACCGCCGCTCCCGGAGCCCACCGCCACCTACATTATACGTTATAACCCCTAGCCTGCCCCCACTACACCGCCGCCACTATAATAAAGTAATTAACCCCTAAAACTAAGTCTAACCCTAACACCCCCTAACTTAAATATAATTAAAATAAATCTAAATAAATATTCCTATTATTAACTAAATAATTCCTATTTAAAACTAAATACTTACCTATAAAATAAACCCTAAGATAGCTACAATATAATTAATAATTACATTGTAGCTATTTTAGGATTTATTTTTATTTTACAGGCAACTTTGTATTTATTTTAACTAGGTACAATAGTTATTAACTATTTAATAACTACCTAGCTAAAAAGACAAAATTACCTGTAAAATAAAACCTAACCTAAGTTACAATTACACCTAACACTACACTATCATTAAATTAATTACATAAATTAACTACAATTAAATAAAACTAATTACAATTAACTAAAATTAACTAAAGTACAAAACCCCCCACTAAATTACAGAAAATAAAAAAAAATTACAAGAATTTTAAACTAATTACACCTAATCTAAGCCCCCTAATAAAATAAAAAATCCCCCCAAAATAATAAAAATTCCCTACCCTATACTAAATTACAAATAGCCCTTAAAAGGGCCTTTTGCGGGGCATTGCCCCAAAGTAATCAGCTCTTTTACCTGTAAAAAAAAACAAACAGCCAATCGGATTGAAGTTTAATCCGATTGGCTGATCAAATCAGCCAATAGGATTGACCTTGCATTCTATTGGCTGACCGGAATTCAAGGGACGCCATCTTGGATGACGTCATTTAAAGGAACCGTCATTCGTCGTTTAGTTGTCGGGATCGATGGATGCTCCACGTCTGACGTCTTCAAGATGGAGCCGCTCCTCGTCGGATGGAAGAATATAGAAGATGCCGCCTGGATGAAGCCTTCTGCCGGTCTGGATGTCCTCTTCTGCCTAGATAGGATGAAGCCTTCTGCCGGTCTGGATGTCCTCTTCTGCCCGGATAGGATGAAGACTTCTGCCCCTCTGGAGGACCACTTGTGCCCGGCTGGGTGAAGACGTCTCAAGGTAGGGTGCTCTTCAGGGGGTTAGTGTTAGGTTTTATTAAGGGGGGATTGGGTGGGTTTTAGAGTAGGGTTGGTTGTGTGGGTGGTGGGTTTTAATGTTGGGGGGTTGTATTTTGTGGCAATGCCCCGCAAAAGGCCCTTTTAAGGGCTATTTGTTAATTAGTATAGGGAATTTTATTATTTTGGGGGGATTTTTTATTTTATTAGGGGGCTTAGATTAGGTGTAATTAGTTTAAAATTCTTATAAAAAATTTTCTGTAATTTAGTGTTTTTTTTTGTACTTTAGTTAATTTTAGTTAATTTTATTTAATTGTAGGTAATTGTATTTAATTTACTTAATTGTAGTATAGTGTTAGGTGTAATTGTAACAGGTTAGGATTTATTTTACAGGTAAATTTGAATTTATTTTAACAAGGTAGCTATTAAATAGTTAATAACTATTTAATAACTATTGTACCTAGTTAAAATAAATACAAAGTTGCCTGTAAAATAAAAATAAATCCTAAAATAGCTACAATGTAATTAATAGTTATATTGTAGCTATCTTCTGGTTTATTTTATAGGTAAGTATTTAGTTTTATATAGGAATAATTTAGTTAATAATAGTAATTTTATTTAGATTAATTTGAATAATATTTAAGTTAGGGGGTGTTAGGGTTAGACTTAGGTTTAGGGGTTAATAACTTTAATATAGTGGTGGCGGTGAAGGGGGGGCAGGATAGGGGTTAATAACTTTAATGTAGGGGGCGGCGGTGTAGGTCGGGCAGGATAGGGGTTAATAACTTTAATGTAGGGGGCGTTGTAGGGGGGCAGGATAGGGATTAATAACTTTAATGTAGGGGGCGGCGGGGTCCGGGAACGGCGGTTTAGGGGTTAAACATTTTATTTAGTTGCGGCGGGGTCCGGGATTGGTGGTTTAGGGGTTAAACATTTTATTTAGTTGTGGCGGGGTCCGGGAGCGGCGGTTTAGGGGTTAATACATAAAATGTGGGTGGCGGCGGTGTAGGGGGGGCAGATTAGGGGTGTTTAGACTCGGGGTACATGATAGGGTGTTAGGTGCAGACACTTCCCATAGGAATCAATGGGATATCCCATTGATTCCTATGGGATCCGCCGCCTCCAGGGCGGCGGATTGAAAACCAGGTACGCTGGGCCGGAATAGTGGTGAGCGTACCTGGTTCTTCTTTGATAACTACCAAAAGTAGTCAGATTGTGCAGAACTTGCGTTTGGAACATCTGGAGTGGCGTAAGAATCGATCTGTGTCGGACTGAGTCCGGTGGATTGTATGTTACGGCACTAAATTCTACTTTTGCCGGTCTGTAGGGCTTGATAACTATGGCGAATCAGCCTCGCCACAAATACGCTGCGGAATTCCAGTGTATTTGCGGTTGACGGCTTGAAAAATAGAGGCCTTGGTATCAATGACTGACTCAGAAAATCCACGCTTAGCCAACACTAAGCGTTCAATCTCCAAGCAGTCAGCTTCAGAGAAACTAGATTTGGATGGAGGAAAGGACCCTGAGGTAGAAGGTCCTTCCCTCAGAGGTACCCTCCAAGGTGGAAGAGATGACATCTTCATCAGGTCCGCTTGACACAAGCAATGACTCGTGGAAGGAGAGCAAAAGGAGGAAACATGCTAAACTGAAATCCCAAGGAACCGCCAGAGCATCTATCAGGGCGGCCTGAGCATCTCTTGACCTTGAACCGTACCTTGGAAGCTTGGCGTTCTGAGGAGACGCCATCAGATCCAACTCTGGAACCCCCCACCTGAGGGTTATCCTGGTGAACACCTCCTGATGGAGAGCCCACTACGCGGGATGAAAGGTTTATCTGCTTAGAAAATCCGTCTCCCAGTTGTCCACTCCTGGAATGTGGATGGCAGATAGGAGACAAGTGTGAGCTTCCGCTCACTGAATGAACAAAAAAAGAAAACACAAAAAAATACACCTCTACACCTCAGTCAGACTAAGGTGCCCTACCGTAACCACTAGTAGCTGAAACAAACAAATGAAGAGCTCCAACAAGGTCTCCACAGCCGCCACAGAAGAGAACTCACTGAGAATGACACCGCTCCGCTAAGCATCCAAACGGAAGAGCGAGCAGTCATGTGAGCGGCAGCACAAGAAAATGCGCAACAACTAAAAGCGCGCAATTGTAAAACTCTGCAGTGAATAACGGATACGATCTAGCAATACAAGCAGCCCATAAGAAATAAAAAAGGTTTAAAAACCCGTTGTCCTTAGCTTTTCAATAATGAATAAGGAAACCTTTCAGCCAGAGGAAACCTCCCATAACAAATAGGGGAAGAATTAACCCCTTAGTCTCCCTTACATATTTATAGTGCCTGCACATTGCCCAAATAAATCCTTGACCAAGGATTGAATAAGTCCCAAATTTATAATAATGCAGAGATAAACTACTGATTGTGCAAGTCTTCAATACCTAGAAGACAAAAGCATTTACCTGCATATCCAGCTGTTGGGCAGGAAGACAGCTTACAAGGTGTGAAAGGACACATACTCCTATCAGAGACCTGTAGAAAAAGAAAGAACAGAGTAACCAACTCTGGCTTTCTATAACAGGGGTAGCAACAATGTTAGAAGCAAGGCAAAGACAACCTCACCGCCTTCTAACTGCTAAAAGTCACCACTACCCTTACTCAAGAGATTAACGTGGACACAGATAAACCCCAATCCTTCCTTGCAGGGAAAAATACCCATAAAAGGAATAAATATCTTCAGACACCAACTTCGCATGTCCTCCATTGACAGAGGCAAAGAGAATGACTGGGGGTTAGGGGTAAGGGAAGTAACACTTAGCAGCTCTGCTTGGGTGCTTTTTGCCTCCTCCTGCTGGCCAGGAGTGAATATCCCACTAGTAATTGGAATGACGTTGTGGACTCTCAATGTTATAGGTAAGAAAACATTTATGCTTACCTGATAAATGTATTTCTTTCTTGACATGGTGAGTCAACGAATCATCTAATTACTATCGGGAATATCACTCCTGCCCAGCAGGAGGCGGCAAACAGCACCACAGCAAAGCTGTTAAATATCACCTCCCTTCCCTCAAACCCCAGTCATTCGACCAAAGCAAAGGAGAGAAAGGAAGCAACAAGGTGCAGAGGTGTCTGAAGTTTATAACAAAAAACCCTGCCCTTAAGAAAACAGGGCGAGCCGTGGACTCACTGTGTCAAGA
The DNA here is from genome assembly GCF_027579735.1 of Bombina bombina. NCBI lineage: Eukaryota > Metazoa > Chordata > Amphibia > Anura > Bombinatoridae > Bombina > Bombina bombina. The sequence goes on from NC_069503.1 coordinate 973,072,739, forward strand.
AATAAACAAATTTATCAGGTAAGCATAAATGTTGTTTTCTTTCTAATGACACGGTGAGTCCACGGATCATCTAATTACTATTGGGAATCAATACCCAAGCTAGAGGACACAGATAATAAGGGAGGGACAAGACAGGGAACCTAACGGAAGGCACCACTGCTTGAAGAACCTTTCTCCCAAAAGAAGCCTCAGCCGAAGCAAAAGTATCAAATTGATAGAATTTAGAAAATGTGTGAAGAGAGGATTAAGTTGCAGCCTTGCAAATCTGTTCCACAGAAGCTTCATTTTTGAATGCCCAGGAAGAGGAAACAGCCCTTGTAGAATGAGCCGTAACTCTCTCAGGAGGCTGCTGTCCAGCAGTTTCATAGGCCAAGCGAATGATACTCTTCAGCCACAAAGAAAGAGAAGTAGCCGTAGATTTCTGCCCCTTACGTTTTCCAAAGGAGAAAACTCCAAACAGAGCAGAAGACTGAAGAAAATCCTTAGTCGCCCTTAAATAGAATTTAAATGCACGCACCACATCTAGATTGTGCAGCAGACGCTCCTTCTGAGAAGAAGGGTTAGGACACAAGGAAGGAACAACAATCTCCTGATTAATGTTCTGATCTGAAACCACTTTAGGGAGAAACCCTAACTTAGTATGCAAAACTACCTTACCTGAATGAAAAATAAGGTAAGGAGACTCATACTGTAATGCCGAGAGCTCTTAAACTCTACGAGCAGATGAAATAGCAACCAGAAACAAAACCTTCCAAGATAATAACTTAATATCTAAGGAATGCATAGGCTCAAACGGAGCCTAATGAAGAACTTTCAGAACTAGATTAAGACTCCAGGGAGGAGTAACCGGCTTAAACACAGGCCTGATTCTGACCAAGGCCTGACAGAACGATTTATGTAACAAAATAGACAAGGCAGATATTTGACCTTTTAGGGAGCTTGCCGATAAACCCTTCTCCAAGCCCTCTTGAAGAAAAGACAAAATTCTAGGAATCCGAACTCTACTCCAAGAGTAGCCGTTGGATTCACACCAATGCAGATATTTACGCCATATCTTATGGTAAATCTTTCTAGTCACAGGCTTACGAGCCTGAATCATGGTCTCAATGACCAACTCTGAAAATCCACGTTTAGATAAAATCAAGCGTTTATTCTCCAAGCAGTCAGCTTCAGAGAAACTAGATATGGATGAAGGAAGGACCCCTGAAGTAGAAGGTCCTTTCTCAATGGTAGTCTCTGCCGAGATGCCATGAGATCCAGCTCCGGCTGTCCCCATTTGAGAAATAAGATGGAAATACTTCTGGGATGGAGTTACCACTCCCCCGGGTGAAAGGTCTGTCTGCTCAGAAAATCCACCTCCCAGTTGTCCACTCTCTCTAAGGATGTGGATCGCTGACAGGCAGCAGTTTTGGGACTCCGCCCACTGAATTATCTTGGCCTCCTCTGCCATGGCCAAGGAACTCCGAGTTCCACCCTAATGGTTGATGTAAGCTACTGAAGTTATGTTGTCCAACTGGAACCTGATAAACCGGGCCGAAGCTAACTGAGGCCAGGCCAGAAGAGCATTGAAGATTGCTCTCAGCTCCAGAATGATTATGGGTAAAACAGACTCCGACCGAGTCCATGTCCCCTGAGCCTTTAGAGAGCCCCAGACTGCTCCCCATCCCAGTAGGCTGGCGTCCGTTGTCACAATCACCCAGGTGGGTCTGTTCCTGAGACAACCACCAAAGAAGAGTATCCCTTGTCTCCTGTTTCAGATGTACTCGTGGAGAGAGATCCGCATAATCTCTGTTCCACTGCCTGAGCATGCATAACTGCAGAGGCCTGAGGTGGAAACGGTCAAACGGAATGATGTCCATGGCTGCTACAATCAGACCAATTACCTCCATGCATTGAGCCACTGATGGCCAAGGAGAGGACTGAAGCGCTAGAAAGAAATCGAAAATCTTTGATTTCCTGACTTCTGTCAGAAAGATTTTCATTGATAAGGAATCTATTAAGGTTCCCAAAAAAAGTACCCTTGTAGTTGGAACTAAGGAACTCTTCTCCAAATTCACCTTCCATCCGTGAGATCGCAGGAAGGATAACATTTCCGTGTAGGATTTTGCTTGTTGAAAGGATGGCGCCTGAACCAGAATGTTGTCCAGATAAGGCGCCACTGCAATGCCCTGCAATCGGAGCACCGCCAACAGGGATCCCAGAACCTTTGAGAAAATTCTGGGAGCTGTGGCAAGGCCAAATGGAAGAGTCACAAACTGGAAGTGTTGTCTAGAAATGCAAACCTCAGAAACTTGTGATGGTCCCTGTGGATGGGAACATGCAGGTACGCATCCTTTAAATCTACCGTTGTCATAAATTGACCCTCTTGAACCAAGGGAAGAATGGAACGAATAGTTTCCATCTTGAAGGATGGTACTCTGAGGAATTTGTTTAGACTGTTGAGATCTAAAATTGGCCTAAAGGTTCCCTCTTTGTTGGGAACCACAAACAGATTTTTTGATAAAATCCCAGACCCTGATCCTGCATCGGAACAGGAAGTATCACTCCCAGGTCGGAAAGATCTTGAACACAGTGTAAGAACGCCTCTCTTTTTATCTGGTCTACAGATAATCTTGAGAAAAGAAACCTGCCTCTGGGAGGAACAGTTTTGAACTCTAGCTTGTATCCCTGGGACACGATGTCCACCGCCCAGGGATCCTGAACATCCCGAACCCAGCCTGAGCGAAGGATAGTTTGCCCCCCACAAGATCCGGTCCCGGATCAGGGGCAGACCCTTCATGCTGACTTTGAGTCATTGGCGGGCTTCTTAGCTTGCTTTCCCTTGTTCCACGACTGGTTGGACCTCCAGGAAGGCTTGGACTGTTCTTGTTTTGTAGAGGGAGAGGAAGGCTTACCCTTGAAGTTTCGAAAGGAACGTAAATTACTCTGACGTCCCTTCTGCTTATTCCTCTTATCCTGAGAGAGGAAATTACCTTTTCCTCACGTAATGTCGGAAATTATCTCAGCCAGACCCGGCCCAAACAAGGTCTTTCCCTTGTAAGGGATCTCCAAAAGCTTAGACTTAAGATGACACATCCGCAGACCAGGACTTCAACCATAAGGCTCTGCGAGCCAATACGGCAAAACCAGAAATTTTTGCTCCTAGTTTAATAACTTGTAGGAAGGCATCCGTAATAAAAGAATTGGCCAACTTAAGGGCCTTGATTCTATCCTGGATCTCTTCGAGGGGAGTGTCTGTCCGAATAGAATCTGACAACCCATCAAACCAGTATGCTGCCGCACTAGTGACGGTAGCAATACACACCGCAGGTTGCCATTGTAAACCCTAGTGTACATACATTTTCTTGAGTAACCCCTCTAATTTCTTGTCCATAGGACAACTATCTTCTATGGGAATAGTAGTCCTCTTAGCTAGCGTGGAAATTGCCCCTTCCACCTTGCGTACCGTCTGAGAAGACTCCCTGATAGAGTCTGCAATAGGAAACATCTACTTAAATATAGGGAATGGAGAAAAAGGGATACCCGGTCTCTCCCATTCTCTAGCAATAATCTCTGTCGCTCCATCTGGTACAGGAAAAACCTCCACCATGGAAGGTATATCAAAATACTTGTTTAGCTTACTAGGCTTCTTAGGATTGACTAAGACAGTGGTGTCGGAGTCGTCCAGGGTAGCTAAAACCTCCTTAAGTAACAAACTGAGGTGTTCAAGCTTACACCTGAAAGAAACAACTTCTGTATCAGCCAAAGAATTTACACTGTCTGAGATTTCACCCTCAGATGCTACCGAAGTATCTTCCTCCTCAGATTTCTGGGAAGGGGCATTCAGAATAGCCACTACTGTGTCAGCAACCTTACTCACTGATTGCTTACATTTCCTTTTGCGCTTTCCCTGCAGCATAGGAAAAGCAGACAACGCATCTGATACCGCTGAGGACATTAGGGAAGCAATGTCTTGCAAGGTAACTCCAGAAGGAGTAATAGAGGAAGTGCAGGGCACGCTTGAGAAAGCTGCGGCATATCTTGAACATTGTCAGAAGACTCCTGAACAGCATCCGCCTTAGACAATGTTGGCTCAGGAAAAAGTCTATCCCTGTAATGTAAAGTTCTCTCAATACATGAGGAACAGAAAGGGATTGGTGGTTCCACATTAGCATTAAAACATAAAGTACATGTAAGATCTTGCAGGGCCTCTTGGTCCATCTTTATCACCAATAAACAAGATAAATAGATATTTTATTTAGAAAATACCCCACAAAAAAAAGTCACTGTTCCTTTAAATTTTAAAACAAAACTGCTTTATTTTTTCAGCAATAAATATATAAGGTAGCACAAAAACCACTACGGACAACCTCTACACCTCAGCTTAGCTTTGCTGAGGTGCTTACCTGCCTGACTGAAAACGGAGCGATTATCCTGATAGAAAATCCGGACTCAACTGCTATCTTTCTGAAAGTGAAGACCGGTAATCGTTATTCAGCTAGTGTCTGTGACGCAGCTATAACTCCGCTCCGCAACACAGGAAATGAAGGGGAAAAAGGCGCGCAACAGAAATGCCGCCTCAGCTAGCCCCGCCCATCGTGGGCATTACAATGATTACCTCCCGATAGACTAAAAGTATTACCAAAGCCGCAGGGAGTAAAGTAATAATAAAAACACCACCTCCTTGTTCCCAGTGCCTGCTATTGCTGCCCATAATAAAATGATCCCCCAAGCAATAGGTGAAGGTCTCTTGTCCCACAATCATATTGTAAAGTGCCATCCTTTTATTTTCTGCAATGTGTCGCAGAGAAAATAAAGTTAGAACTTACCTTTAGATTTCTGCCAGGCAGCATGGCAGCTCACTAGGTTTGAGAAGGCCAGTTCCCTCACATGGACCTGTGGATAAAAACAAAGACTGAGTAATCTTACTCAGGCTTGCACGAATAGGGCAGCATTAAATACATGGGAGGCGCAGTGAGGATTGTACCCCACAAGTTCCCACTGATTGAAAGCCACCACTGCTCTACTGAAGAGACTGATATGGACTACTGCTACACCCTAGGATAAAACAGAACAATCTTGCACTGCTTGAAAAATAATAAAATCTTGCTTGAAGAATCTTCTTTCCAACACCTAACTTTACCACTTCCTTACTCTAACGTAGGCAAAGAGAATGACTGGGTTTGGAGGGAAGGGAGGTGATATTTAACAGCTTTGCTGTGGTGCTCTTTGCCGGCTCCTGCTGGGCAGGAGTGATATTCCCAATATTAATTAGATGATCCGTGGACTCACCGTGTCATTAGAAAGAAAAAGGGATTTTCTATCTTTTTAAACAATAACAATTCTGGAGTAGACTGTCCTTTTAAAGAACAGATTTGTACACCTAGACATTTAGATCAAAATATATAACTGAAATATACTGCTTTGTACAAGACCGGAAAGTTACTGAAACGTTAAAGAGCAGCTTAATTGTTTCTTCAAATTTAATAATTTATTTAAAGAACAAGTAGTCACAAATTGTATATATTTCCAATCCCGGATAATGGATATATAACAAGAATTATACTTAAGCACATTTGTGCATGTTTAACGTGAAGTTGTATTCGTATGAATTTTCTTAAAGTAAGTATTTAAAGCCAAGCTCCAAAATCTCAAACTCATTTAGTTGTGTTAAAAACTAGTAATGAACGTCAAGACCTTCAAATAAAACACATTGGTTCAAAAAGGTGTTGCAATATCTGAAGATCTAAATACAAATTCTATTGATAAATGGGATGTCTAAAAACAAGCAATTGTTGTTGGAAGATCATCACAGAAAAACATAATTTATGTAAGAACTTACCTGATAAATTCATTTCTTTCATAGTGGCAAGAGTCCATGAGCTAGTGACGTATGGGATATACATTCCTACCAGGAGGGGGCAAAGCTTCCCAAACCTCAAAAAGCCTATAAGTACACCTCCCACCACATTCATTCCTCAGTTTAACGAATAGCAAAGTAGTGAGGTGTAAAAAGGAGTAAAAAAGCATACAAAAAGAGGAACTGGAAAACATATTTTGCTTGAATACAAAAAAATCATAACCACCACAAAAAAGGGTGGGTCTCATGGACTCTTGCCACTATGAAATAAATGGATTTATCAGGTAAGTTGTTACATAAATTATGTTTTATTTCATGTAAGTGGCAAGAGTCCATGATCTAGTGAAGTATGGGATAAAATACTCAAGATGTGGAAGTCCACAGAAGAGTCACTAGAGATGGAGGGATAAAATAACAGCTCTTTTCGCTGAGAAATTAAATCCAAATAATAATTAAGTTTTTCTTATAAACTTTAAAAAAAAACTTAAATCATAAGCAGTAGAATCAAACAGACAGCTGCCTGAAGAACTTTTCTACCAAAGACTGCTTCAAAACAAGCAAAAACATCAAAATGGTAAAATTTTGTAAATGTATGCAAAGAAGCCTAGTTGCTGCTTTTGCAAATCTGATCAACCGAAGCTTCATTCTTAAAATGCCAAGAAGAAACGACTGATCTAGTAGAATGAGCTGTAAATCTCTGAGACGAAGACTGCCTCACCTCCAAATAAGCTTTGTGAATCAAAAAGCTTTAACCAAGATGCTAAAGAAATGGCAAAGGCTTTCTGACCTTTCTTGGAACCAGAATAAAACAACAAATATACTAGAAGTCTTTCTGAAATCCAAAGAATGTAAAGATCTTTCCAGAGAATTCTTAGGATTAAGACACAAAGAAGGAACAACAATTTCCCTACTAATGTTGATAGAATTTACAACTTAAGGAAGAAATTTTAATTAAGTCCGCAAAACAGCTTTATCTTGATGGAAAAACATAATTTATGTAAGAACTTACCTGATAAATTCATTTCTTTCATATTAGCAAGAGTCCATGAGCTAGTGACGTATGGGATATACATTCCTACCAGGAGGGGCAAAGTTTCCCAAACCTCAAAATGCCTATAAATACACCCCTCACCACACCCACAATTCAGTTTAACGAATAGCCAAGAAGTGGGGTGATAAGAAAAAAGTACGAAAGCATATAAAATAAGGAATTGGAATAATTGTGCTTTATACAAAAAAATCATAACCACCCCAAAAAAAGGGCGGGCCTCATGGACTCTTGCTAATATGAAAGAAATGAATTTATCAGGTAAGTTCTTACATAAATTATGTTTTCTTTCATGTAATTAGCAAGAGTCCATGAGCTAGTGACGTATGGGATAATGATTACCCAAGATGTGGATCTTTCCACACAAGAGTCACTAGAGAGGGAGGGATAAAATAAAGACAGCCAATTCCTGCTGAAAATAATCCACACCCAAAATAAAGTTTAACAAAAAACATAAGCAGAAGATTCAAACTGAAACCGCTGCCTGAAGTACTTTTCTACCAAAAACTGCTTCAGAAGAAGAAAATACATCAAAATGGTAGAATTTAGTAAAAGTATGCAAAGAGGACCAAGTTGCTGCTTTGCAAATCTGATCAACCGAAGCTTCATTCCTAAACGCCCAGGAAGTAGAAACTGACCTAGTAGAATGAGCTGTAATTCTCTGAGGCGGAGTTTTACCCGACTCAACATAGGCAAGATGAATTAAAGATTTCAACCAAGATGCCAAAGAAATGGCAGAAGCTTTCTGGCCTTTTCTAGAACCGGAAAAGATAACAAATAGACTAGAAGTCTTTCTGAAAGATTTAGTAGCTTCAACATAATATTTCAAAGCTCTAACAACATCCAAAGAATGCAGCGATTTCTCCTTAGAATTCTTAGGATTAGGACATAATGAAGGAACCACAATTTCTCTACTAATGATGTTGGAATTCACAACTTTAGGTAAAAATTCAAAAGAAGTTCGCAACACCGCCTTATCCTGATGAAAAATCAGAAAAGGAGACTCACAAGAAAGAGCAGATAATTCAGAAACTCTTCTGGCAGAAGATATGGCCAAAAGGAACAAAACTTTCCAAGAAAGTAATTTAATGTCCAATGAATGCATAGGTTCAAACGGAGGAGCTTGAAGAGCCCCCAGAACCAAATTCAAACTCCAAGGAGGAGAAATTGACTTAATGACAGGTTTTATACGAACCAAAGCTTGTACAAAACAATGAATATCAGGAAGAATAGCAATCTTTCTGTGAAAAAGAACAGAAAGAGCAGAGATTTGTCCTTTCAAGAAACTTGCGGACAAACCTTTATCTAAACCATCCTGAAGAAACTGTAAAATTCTCGGAATTCTAAAAGAATGCCAAGAAAAATGATGAGAAATGAATGAATGAATTGTGGGTGTGGTGAGGGGTGTATTTATAGGCATTTTGAGGTTTGGGAAACTTTGCCCCTCCTGGTAGGAATGTATATCCCATACGTCACTAGCTCATGGACTCTTGCTCACAAGAGAGCTGATAGCTCAGAAACTTTTCAAGCAGAAGATATAGCCAAAAGAAACAACACTTTCCAAGAAACTAGTTTAATATCCAAAGAATGCATAGGATCAAAAGGAGGAGCCTGCAAAATCCTTTTAACCAAATTAAACCAAATTAAGACTCCAAGGAGGAGAAATTAATTTAATAACAGGTTTGATATGAACCAAAGCCTGAACAAAACAGCTAATATCAGGAAGTTTAGCAATCTTTCTATGAAATAAAACAGAAAGAGCAGAGATTTGTCCCTTCAAAGTACTTGCAGACAAAACCTTATCCAAACCATCCTGAAGAAATTATAAAATTCTAGGAATTCTAAAAGAATGCTAAGAGAATTTATGAAAAGAATACCATGAAACCTGATAAATCTTTCTTGAAACAGATTTATGAGCCTGTAACATAGTGTTAACCACTGAGTCAGAGATACCTCTATGCACACTAAGCGTTCAAATTCCATACCTTCAAATTGAACAATTTGAGATCCTGATGGAAAAACGGCCTTTGAGACAGAAAGTCTGGCCTTAGAGGAAGTGGCCAAGGCTGGCAACTGGACATTCAGACAAGATCCACATACCAAACCTGTGAGGCCATGCTGGTGTTACCAGAAACACATGAGACTGTTCCATTATGATCTTGGAGATCACCCTTGAAAGGAGAACCAGAGGCGGAAAAATGTAAGCAGAAAACAAGAAACTGTTAACGTAACCACCATCTCCGCCTTAGGATCCCTGAATCTGGAAAGGTATCTGGGAAATTTCTTGTTTAGATGAGAGGCCATCAGAACTATTTCTGGAAGGCCCCACATCTGTACAATCTGAAAAAACACATCACTCCCCTGGATGTAAAGTCTGGCAGCTGAGATAATCCGCACCCAATTCTCTACACCTGGGATATGAATCGCAGAAATTAGACAGGAGTTGAATTCCGCACAAAAAAGTAATCGAGATACTTATTTTCATCGCTAAAAGGCTGCGAGTCCCTCGCTGATGATTGACATTTGCCACAGTTGTGATATTGTCTGTCTAAAAACTAATGAAACATTCTCTCTTAAATTTAGGCCAAGCCTGAAGAGTTCTGAAAATAGCACGGAGTTCTAAAAAAATGATTGGTAACCTCACCTCTTGAGGTTTCCAAACCCTTTGTGCTGTCAGTAAACCCCAGACAGCTCCACAACCTGTAAAACTTGCATCCGTAAGAATACAGTCCAGGAAGGATGAACAAAGAAGGATCCCTGAATAATACGATGATGGTCTAACCACCAAGTCAGAGAGAGTTGAGTGTTGGGATTTAAGTATATCGACTGTGATACCTGAGAATAATCCCCGCACCATAGATTCAGCATGCAAAGCTGCAACAGTCTCATAAGAAAATAAGCAAAGGGGATCGCGTCCAATGTTGCAGTCATGAAACCTAAAAACTTCCCTGCACATAGCCACTGAAGGGAATAATAGAAACTGAAGGTTTAGAGAAGCTAAAACTTATTTTATTTGTCTCTTGACTGTTAAAGACAGATTCATTGACACTGAATTTATCTGGAAACCTAAAAAGGTGATCCTTGCCTGAGGAATCACAAATTTCTTAGGTAAATTGATCCTCCAACCATGTCTTTGAAGAAACAACACTAGTTGATTTGTGTGAGATTCTGCTAAATGAAAGGATTGAGCCAGTACCAAGATATTGTCCAAAATAAGGAAAACACTGCAATACCCTGCTCTCTGATTACAGATAGAAGGGCACCAAGAACCTTCGAAAAGATTCTTGGACCCGTCGCTAAACCAAATGGAAAAGCGACAAATTGTTAAAGCTTGCCTAGAAAAGAGAATCTCAGAAACAGAAAGTGATCTGAATGAATTGGAATGTGAGGATAAGAGTCCCATACAACTATTGTGAACATGTAATAACCTTGCTGAACAAAAGGCATAATAGTCCTTATAGTCGCCATCATGAAAGTTGGGACACTCACAAAATGATTTAAAGCTTTCAGATCCAAGATTGGTCTGAATGAATCTTCCTTCTTTGGGACAAAGAATAGATTTGAATAGAAACCCAAACCCTGTTCCTGCTAAGGAACTGGTAGAAACACCTCTGAAACAAATTCCAGGTCTGAAATATATTTCAGAAAAAACCTGAACCTTCACAGAGTGTATTGAAACATGAGAAAGAAAGAATCTTCCCATAGAAGAACTCATTCTAAAAATCTATTAAAAGAATAATATTCTATAGACTTTGGACTGAATCAATCCAAAAATAACAATCTGCCCCCCACCAGAAGAACTGGTTTGAGAACCACACCTTCATGGAGTCTTAATAACTAGTATTTGTATAGCGCTTTTCTCATAGTAGGACTCAAAAAAACGCTTTTTCAGTGCTTGCACTTGGAATTAACCAAATTGGCAGCTGAAGAGTAAAAGTTGTTATTATTCCTCAAATTAATGGTACACATTTTAATGACCTCAAAAGGCCGAAGGCCTGCATCTACCTGCCGGATATGAACCTGTGACCTTTGGATCTTAAAGCAAGCTTTTGTAATCAGGGCATTTACCAACTGATCTACATACTGGCCAAAACGTAGCGCAGAAAAAAAAAACTATTACCTCCAGATATAGTGGAGATAATAGAAATCAAAACAATTATCCTAATAAGATAGAGATAATAAAATATATTTAGACCATGCCAAAATTCAAGATTAAAACCATGAAGCGCTTCTAAATAGAAAAGCTAAAAATATAGATTTGAAATTAATCTTAAATGACAACAAATATAGTATCAGAAATAAAATGAATACATTTTGAAGTAAATGAACAGTGTTATATACTTCAGAATCTGAAAACTGCTTATACTAACGGTCCAACAATAAAGTTGAGAGAGCAGCAATGTCAGTCATAGATATAGCTGAACTACGAATATAAACAGTATGTAAATATGCTCTTTTGAGGTAAGATTGAAACTTACAAAGATCCTGAAAATAAGTACTAACTTCAATAGAAATAGTAGTACAGTCCCAAAAAGGAATCAGGTTTAAACCATTCTAGCAAACATATCATAGATAGCATCTAGAATAGGAAAAAACCTCAGGACCAATTTAAAGAAATCTTTAAATGAATATAACATATTTAATAGGAGGACTTATCAAAACTTCCTTAATAAAGAACTAAAAATTTTCAAAAATATTTTTTTTTTGTCAAATACAGTCTCTGATGCAGGATCATTTGAGCCAAAGAAACCCTCATCAGTAGAATAAACTTAAGTATGCTGTCGGTCAAAACAAAATTGATCAAATCTTACAACAATTTTGTAAAGACCTTATAAGTTTATTTGAAGACACAAAAACAGTCATAGTCTTCTTATGATTGCAGTAATACAATGTGATATCTGCAGAATTAATCAGGTACATTAAACTGAAAAATTAAAAACAGTAATAAGATAATGCCAATTAATTGAGCTGAAGAGAATAAAATCAGCTTGACAATAAAAAAACACACTTAGCTTGTTGAAGAAATGTGTTCAGGGCATCTTAGTTTCTACAGTAACATCAGAGTCAGTATCAGACTGAGACATCTTGCAAAATGTAAAATGAAAAAAATTAACATTTAAACAAAAATATTCAATTTCCTCATATAGCAGTTTCAGAAATGGGAAAAACTGCTTATGCTAAAAAAAATAGGCAAGAAAGCAAACAGCATAGCTCTTTTTTTTTTTTGGTGGCAAGTATGACGCACGACGCAAAAGGAGGTGAAAAAATATTTTGCCGCCAAACCAACACCAGGAAATGACTTCACGCCAAAACAACTAGCGTCAATAAAGACACAGGAAATTACTAAACTTGCACCACTATAGGCGCAACTTTGTGCCAAAAACTTTTTTGCAACAAGAATGACACAATAAATAACATCATTTTGCATCCACACGAGCCTAGATTTGCTCTCGAAAAGCAATTTATGTAAGAACTTACCTGATAAATTAATTTCTTTCATATCGGCAAGAGTCCATGAGCTAGTGACATATGGGATATACAATCCTACCAGGAGGGGCAAAGTTTCCCAGACCTCAAAATGCCTATAAATACACCCCTCACCACACCCACAATTCAGTTTAACGAATAGCCAAGTAGTGGGGCGATAAAGAAAGGAGTAAAAAGCATCAACAAAGAAATTTGGAAATAATTGTGCTTTATACAAAAAATCATAACCACAACAAAAAGGGTGGGCCTCATGGACTCTTGCCAATATAAGTAAGTTCTTATATAAATTATGTTTTCTTTCATGTAATTGGCAAGAGTCCATGAGCTAGTGACGTATGGGCTAGCAATACCCAAGATGTGGAACTCCACGCAAGAGTCACTAGAGAGGGAGGGATACAAATAAAAACAGCCATTTTCCGCTCAAAAAAATAATCCACAACCTCAAATCTAAGTTAATTCTCATGAAACGAAAAGAAAAAACTTAAAACATAAGCAGAAGAATCAAACTGAATCAGCTGCCTGAAAAACTTTTCTACCGAAAAACTGCTTCTAAAGAAGCGGATACATCAAAAAGGTAGAATCTAGTAAATGTATGCAAAGAAGAACAGGTTACTGCTTTGCAAATCTGAACAACTGAAGCTTCATTCCAAAAAGCCCACAAAGTGAAGACTAATCAAGTAGAATGAGCTGTAATTCTCTGAGGCGGGGCTTGACCCGACCCCAAATAAGCTGAATGAATCAAAAGCTTAAACCACGAAGCCAAGGAAAAGGCAGAAGCCTTCTGACATTTCCTAGAACCAGGAAAAATAACAAATAGACTAGAAGTATTCCTGAAATCTTAAGTAACTTCCACATAATATTTCAAAGCTCTTACCACATCCAAAGAATATAAGGATTTTTCCAAAGAATTCTTAGGATTAGAAAACAAGGAAGAGACCACAATTTCTCTATTAATGTTGTTAGAATTCACAACCTTAGGCAAGGATTTAAATGATGTCTGCAAAACCACCTTATCTAGAGAAAAAAATCAGAAAAGGAGATTCACAAGAAAGAGCAGAAAATTCAGAAATTCTTCTAGCAGAAGATATGGCCAAAAGGAACAACACTTCCCAAGAAAGTATTTTAATGTCCAAAGAGAGCATAGGCTCAAATGGAGGAGCCTGTAAAGCCTTCAAAACCAAAATAAGACTCCAAAGAGGATAGATTGATTTACTGACAGGCTTGATACAAACCAAAGCCTGTACAATAACAGTGAATATCAGGAAGCTTATCAATCTTTCTGTGAAAAGAGACAGAAAGAACAGAGATTTGTCCCTTCAAGGAACTTGCAGACAAAACCTTTATTAAAACCATCCTGAAGAAACTGTAAAAATTTAGGAATTCTGAAAGAATGCCAAGTGAACTTATGAGAAGAACATCATGCAAATAAGTCTTTCAAACTCGATAATAAATCTTTCTAAAAATAGATTTACGCGCCTGTAACATAGTATTAATCACTGAATCAGAGAAACCTCTATGACTAAGGACTAGGCGATTAATTTCCATACCTTAAAATTTAATGATTTGAAATCCTGATGGAAAAACGGACCTTGAGACAGAAGAATCGACCTTAATGGAAGAGGTCCGAATAAAATCCACATATCAAAACCTGAGAGGCCATGCTGGAACTACCAGCAAAACAAATGACTGATCCATGATGATTATGGATATCACTCATGGAAGAAGAACTAGAGGCGGGAAATATAAGCAGGTTGGTAGCACCAAGAAAATGTCAACCTGGACAGGTACCTGAGAAGTCTACTTGTTTAGATGAAAATCCATCAGATCTATTTCTGAAGACCCCACATCTGAACAATCTGAAAAAACACATCTGGATGGATAGACCACTCCCCTGGATGTAAAGTCTGATGGTTGAAATAATCCGCTCCCCAATTGTCTACACCTGGGATATGAACCGCAGAAATTAGACAAGAGCTGTATTTCGCCCAAAAAAGTATTAGAGATACTTCTTTCATAGCTAGGGAACTGTGAGTCCCACCCTGATGATTGACATATGCCACATCTGTGATATTCTCTGTCTTGAAAGCAATTAAATGGACTTCTCTTCAACAGGGGCCAAGCCTGAAGAGTCCTGAAAATTGCACGGAGTTCCAAATATTTATTGGTAATCTCGCCTCTTGAGATTTCCAAACCCCTTGCGTTATCAGAGAACCTCAAACAGCTCCCCAACCTGAAAAGACTCGCGTCTGTTGTGATCACAGTCCAGGTTGGACGAACCAAAGAGATCCCTAGAACTATACGATGGTGATCTAACCACCAAGTCAGAGATAGTTGAATATTTGGATTTAAGGATATTAATTGTGATATCCTAGTATAATCCCTGCATCATTGATTCAGCATACAAAGCCGGAAAGATCTCATATGAAAACGAACAAAGGGAATCGAGTCCGATTCTGCAGACATGAGACCTAAAACTTCCATGCACATAGCTGAAGGAAAAAATAGAGACTGAAGGTTCCGACAAGCTGAACCCAATTAAAAATTGTCTCTTGTCTGTTAGAGACAAAGACATGGACACAATCTATCTGGAAACCTAAAAAGGTGACCCTTGTCTGAGGAATCAAGGAACTTTTTGGTAAATTCATCCTCCAACCATGTCTTTGAAGAAACAACAGAAGTTGATTCGTATGAGATTCTGTAGAATGTAAAGACTGAGCAAGTACAAAGAATGTACCTTATAGTCACAATTCTGAAAGATGGTACTCTTACATGCCAATTCAAAATGTTTAGATCCAAAACTGATCTGAATGAATTTTCTTTCTTTGGGACAATGAATAGTTTTGAATAAAACCCCAGACCCCGTTCCTGAAACAGAACTGGCATGATTACCCCAGATAACTCCAGGTCTGAAAACACTTCAGGAAAGTCTAAGCCTTACTGGGATTGCTGGAATGCATGAGAGAAAAACGTCTCACAGTCGGTCTTATTCTGAATCCTATTCTGTACTCCAGAGAAACAATATTCTGAATCTAAGGACTTTGGACCGATTTGATCCAAACAACTTAGAAAAATCCTAACCTGTCCCCTACCAGCTGAGCTGGAATAAGGGCCGCACCTTCATTTGGACTTAGGGCTGGCTCTGATCTCCTAAATGGCTCAAATTTATTCCAATTAACAAAGGCGTCCAATTGGAAACATATTCCTTGGGGAAGAGTTAGGTTTCAGTTCCTAATCAAGAACGAAAACGGAAGAAGCTTAAAATTTACCCTTAGAACTTAATCTTGAGGCAAAAAACTCCCTTCCTCTCAGTAACAGTTGAAAGTATTGAATCCAACTGTGAATGAAATAATTTATAACCTTGGAAGGAAAAAAATAGAAATCTGGATTTAGAAATCATATCAGCATTCCAAGATTTAAGCCACAAAACTCTTCTAGCTAAAATAGCTAAAGACAGAGATTTAACATCAATTTTGATAATATAAAAAAATGACATCACAAATGAAATTATTAGCATGTTGAAACAAGTTAACAATGCTAGAAAAATCATGATCCGATACTTGTTGCGCTAAAGTTTCCAACCAAAAAATTAAAGCAGCTGCAACATCAGCCAAAGAAATTGCAGGCCTAAGAAAAGGATCTGAAAATAAATTAACTAGATACAAGTTTCCTATCTGAAGGATCTTTAAAATAAATACTATTTTCCATAGGAATAGTAGCATCAGTAAAAAAAGTAGCAACTTTTGGGGATCTTTTCCCAAAACTCCAATCTAACTGCTGGCAAAGGATACAATTTTAAAACCTTAAATAAGGAATAAAAGAAGTACCAGGCCTATTTCATTCATGAAATCAGAATAGCATCAGGAACTGGAAAAACCTCTGAAATAACCACAGGAAGTTTATAACAGAATTACAATTTTTACTAGCTTTAAAATCAAGAGGACTAGTCTCCTCAGTATCCAATATAATCAACACTTCTTCAACAAAGAATGGATGTACTCCATTTTAAATAAATAAGTAGATTTGTTAGTGTCAATATCTGATTAAGGATCTTCTGAATCAGAAAGATCCTCATCAGAGAAGGATAATTCAGTATGTTGTCGGTCATTTGAAATTTCATCAACTTATGAGAAGTTTAAAAAAGACCTTTACATATATTAAATGGCGGGATAGCAGACAAAGCCTTCTGAATAGAATCAGAAAAAACAGAATTTATGCTTACCTGATAAATTACTTTCTCCAACGGTGTGTCCGGTCCACGGCGTCATCCTTACTTGTGGGAATATCTCTTCCCCAACAGGAAATGGCAAAGAGTCCCAGCAAAGCTGGCCATATAGTCCCTCCTAGGCTCCGCCCACCCCAGTCATTCGACCGACGGACAGGAGGAAAAAATAGGAGAAACCATATGGTACCGTGGTGACTGTAGTTAGAGAAAATAATTCATCAGACCTGATTAAAAAACCAGGGCGGGCCGTGGACTGGACACACCGTTGGAGAAAGTAATTTATCAGGTAAGCATAAATTCTGTTTTCTCCAACATTGGTGTGTCCGGTCCACTGCGTCATCCTTACTTGTGGGAACCAATACCAAAGCTTTAGGACACGGATGAAGGGAGGGAGCAAATCAGGTTACCTAAACAGAAGGCACCACGGCTTGCGAAACCTTTCTCCCAAAAATAGCCTCCGAAGAAGCAAAAGTATCAAATTTGTAAAATTTGGCAAAAGTGTGCAGTGAAGACCAAGTCGCTGCCTTACATATCTGATCAACAGAAGCCTCGTTCTTGAAGGCCCATGTGGAAGCCACAGCCCTAGTAGAGTGAGCTGTGATTCTTTCAGGAGGCTGCCGTCCGGCAGTCTCGTAAGCCAATCGGATGATGCTTTTAAGCCAAAAGGAAAGAGAGGTAGAAGTTGCCTTTTGACCTCTCCTTTTACCAGAATAGACGACAAACAGAGAAGATGTTTGTCTGAAATCTTTTGTAGCTTCTAAATAGAATTTTATAGCACGGACTACGTCCAAATTGTGTAACAAACGTTCCTTCTTTGAAACTGGATTCGGACACAAAGAAGGTACAACTATCTCCTGGTTAATATTTTTGTTAGAAACAACCTTTGGAAGAAAACCAGGCTTAGTACGCAAAACCACCTTATCTGCATGGAACACCAGATAGGGCGGAGAACACTGCAGAGCAGATAACTCTGAAACTCTTCTAGCAGAAGAAATAGCAACCAAAAACAAAACTTTCCAAGATAACAACTTAATATCTATGGAATGAAGAGGTTCAAATGGAACCCCTTGAAGAACTGAAAGAACAAGATTTAAACTCCAGGGAGGAGTCAAAGGTCTGTAAACAGGCTTGATCCTAACCAGAGCCTGAACAAATGCTTGAACATCTGGCACAGCTGCCAGTCGTTTGTGTAGTAAGACAGATAAAGCAGAAATCTGTCCCTTTAGAGAACTCGCAGATAATCCCTTATCCAAACCTTCTTGCAGAAAGGAAAGAATCTTAGGAATTTTTATCTTATTCCATGGGAATCCCTTGGATTCACACCAGCAGATATATCTTTTCCATATTTTATGGTAAATCTTTCTAGTTACCGGTTTTCTGGCCTGAACCAGAGTATCTATCACAGAATCTGAAAACCCACGCTTTGATAGAATCAAGCGTTCAATCTCCAAGCCGTCAGCTGGAGGGAGACCAGATTTGGATGTTCGAATGGACCCTGAACAAGAAGGTCCTGTCTCAAAGGTAGCTTCCATGGTGGAACCGATGACATATTCACCAGGTCTGCATACCAAGTCCTGCGTGGCCATGCAGGAGCTATTAAGATCACTGAGGCCCTCTCCTGTTTGATCCTGGCTACCAGCCTGGGAATGAGAGGAAACGGTGGAAACACATAAGCTAGGTTGAAGGTCCAAGGTGCTACTAGTGCATCCACTAGAGTCGCCTTGGGATCCCTGGATCTGGACCCGTAGCAAGGAACCTTGAAGTTCTGACGAGACACCATCAGATCCATGTCTGGAATGCCCCATAATTGAGTCAACTGGGCAAAGATCTCCGGGTGGAGTTCCCACTCCCCTGGATGGAATGTCTGACGACTCAGATAATCCGCTTCCCAGTTTTCCACACCTGGGATGTGGATCGCAGATAGATGGCAGGAGTGATCCTCCGCCTATTGTATTATTTTGGTCACTTCTTTCATCGCCAGGGAACTCCTTGTTCCCCCCTGATGATTGATATACGCAACAGTCGTCATGTTGTCTGATTGGAATCTTATGAATCTGGCCTTTGCAAGCTGAGGCCAAGCCCTGAGAGCATTGAATATCGCTCTTAGTTCCAGAATGTTTATCGGGAGAAGGGACTCTTCCCGAGACCATAGTCCCTGAGCTTTCAGGGATTCCCAGACCGCGCCCCAGCCCACTAGACTGGCGTCGGTCGTGACAATGACCCACTCTGGTCTGCGGAAGCTCATTCCCTGGGATAGGTGGTCCAGGGTTAGCCACCAACGGAGTGAATCTCTGGTCTTCTGATCTACTTGAATCACTGGAGACAAGTCTGTATAGTCCCCATTCCACTGTTTCAGCATGCACAGTTGTAATGGTCTTAGATGAATTCGCGCAAAAGGAACTATG
Organism: Bombina bombina; assembly: GCF_027579735.1. Lineage (NCBI taxonomy): Eukaryota > Metazoa > Chordata > Amphibia > Anura > Bombinatoridae > Bombina > Bombina bombina. Next base: position 973,091,740 of record NC_069503.1, read on the forward strand.
TCCATTGCTGCAACCATCAACCCTACTACTTCCATGCACTGAGCTATGGAAGGACGTGGAACAGAATGAAGAACTTGACAAGCGCTTAGAAGTTTTGACTTTCTGGCATCTATTATTGTTCCCAAGAAGGGAACTCTTGTTGACGGAGACAGAGAACTTTTTTCTATGTTCACCTTCCATCCGTGAGATCTGAGAAAGGCCAGAACGATGTCTGTATGAGCCTTTGCTCTTGAAAGGGACGACGCTTGTATTAGAATGTCGTCCAAGTATGGTACTACTGCAATGCCCCTCGGTCTTAGAACCGCTAGAAGGGACCCGAGTACCTTTGTGAAAATCCTTGGAGCAGTGGCTAATCCGAATGGGAGGGCCACAAACTGGTAATGCTTGTCCAGAAAGGCGAACCTTAGGAACTGATGATGTTCTTTGTGGATAGGAATATGTAGGTACGCATCCTTTAGATCCACGGTAGTCATAAATTGACCTTCCTGGATAGTGGGTAGAATCGTTCGAATGGTTTCCATTTTTAACGATGGTACCCTGAGAAATTTGTTTAGGATCTTTAAATCCAGAATTGGTCTGAAGGTTCCCTCTTTTTTGGGAACTACGAACAGATTTGAGTAAAATCCCATTCCTTGTTCCGTCATTGGAACTGGGTGTATCACTCCCATCTTTAACAGGTCTTCTACACAATTTAAGAAAGCCTGTCTCTTTATTTGGTTTGAGGATAAGTGAGACATGTGGAACCTTCCCCTTGGGGGTAGTTCCTTGAATTCCAGAAGATAACCCTGAGAAACTATTTCTAGCGTCCAGGGATCCTGAACATCTATTGCCCAAGCCTGAGCAAAGAGAGAAAGTCTGCCCCCCACTAGATCCGGTCCCGGATCGGGGGCTACTCCTTCATGCTGTTTTGTTAGCGGTAGCAGGCTTCTTGGCCTGCTTACCCTTGTTCCAACCTTGCATCGGCTTCCAGGCTGGTTTGGACTGTGAGGCATTATCCTCTTGCTTAGAGGATGCAGAATTAGAGGCCGGTCCGTTCCTGAAATTACGAAAGGAACGAAAATTAGACTTATTCTTGGCCTTGAAAGGTCTATCTTGTGGGAGGGCGTGGCCCTTTCCCCTAGTGATGTCTGAGATAATCTCTTTCAATTCTGGTCCAAAGAGAGTTTTACCCTTGAAGGGGATGTTAAGCAATTTTGTCTTGGATGATACATCCGCTGACCAAGATTTTAGCCAAAGCGCTCTGCGCGCCACAATTGCAAACCCTGAATTTTTCGCCGCTAATCTAGCTAATTGCAAAGCGGCATCTAAAATAAAAGAGTTAGCCAACTTAAGTGCGTGAACTCTGTCCATAACCTCCTCATATGGAGTCTCTCTACTGAGCGACTTTCCTAGTTCCTCGAACCAGAACCACGCTGCTGTAGTGACAGGAACAATGCACGAAATGGGTTGTAGAAGGTAACCTTGCTGTACAAAAATCTTTTTAAGCAAACCCTCCAATTTTTTATCCATAGGATCTTTGAAAGCACAATTATCCTCGATAGGAATAGTAGTGCGCTTGTTTAGAGTAGAAACTGCCCCCTCGACCTTAGGGACTGTCTGCCATAAGTCCTTTCTGGGGTCGACCATAGGAAATAATTTCTTAAATATAGGAGTGGGAACAAAAGGTATGCCGGGCTTCTCCCACTCCTTATTCACTATGTCCGCCACCCGCTTGGGTATAGGAAAAGCGTCGGGGTGCACCGGAACCTCTAGGAACTTGTCCATCTTGCATAATTTTTCTGGAATGACCAAGTTGTCACAATCATCCAGAGTAGATAACACCTCCTTAAGCAGTGCGCGGAGGTGCTCCAATTTAAATTTAAATGTCACAACATCAGGTTCAGCCTGTTGAGAAATTTTTCCTGAATCTGAAATTTCCCCATCTGACAAAACCTCCCTCATGGCCCCTTCAGATTGGTGTGAGGGTATGACAGAACAATTATCATCAGCGCCCTCCTGCTCTTCAGTGTTTAAAACAGAGCAATCGCGCTTTCTCTGATATGCAGGCATTTTGGATAAAATATTTGCTATGGAGTTATCCATTACAGCCGTCAATTGTTGCATGGTAATAAGCATTGGCGCGCTAGAAGTACTAGGGGCCTCCTGCGTGGGCAAAACTGGTGTAGACACAGAAGGAGATGATGTAGAACCATGTCTACTCCCTTCATCTGATGAATCATCTTGGGCAACTTCATTATCTGTGACAGTACTGTCCTTACTTTGTTTTGACGCTTTGGCACATTTATCACATAATTTAGAAGGGGGAGACACATTGACTTTCATACATATAGAACATAGCTTATCTGAAGGCACAGACATGTTAAACAGGCTTAAACTTGTCAGTAAAACACAAAAACCATTTTAAAACAAAACCGTTACTGTCTCTTTAAATTTTAAACAGAGCACACTTTATTACTGAATATGTGAAAAAATATGAAGGAATTGTTCAAAATTTACCAAACTTTCACCACAGTGTCTTAAAGCATTAAAAGTATTGCACACCAATTTTCAGAGCTTTAACCCTTAAAATAACGAAACCGGAGCCGGTTACAGATTTAACCCCTATACAGTCCCAGCTACAGCCTTTGCTGTGACTTTACCAAGCCCAGAGGGGAATACGATACCAAATGACGCCTTCTAGGAAGTTTTCCAACTACTTTCAGGTCCTCACACATGCATCTGCATGTCTTGCTCTAAAAAACAACTGCACAGTAATGGCGCGAAAATGAGGCTCAGCCTACAACTGGGAAGGCCCTTCCTGACTGGAAAAGGTGTCTAACATAGTGCCTGACGTTAAAAAACGTTCCCCAAGTTTATAAGTGTGAATTATCAGCATAAACATGTATAAAATGTCCAAATAAAGCAATCGATTTAGCCCATAAAAGTGTCTACCAGTTTTATAGCCCATATTAAGCCCTTTATTCTGTTTGAGACTAAGAAAATGGCTTACCGGTCCCCATGAGGGGAAATGACAGCCTTCCAGCATTACACAGTCTTGTTAGAAATATGGCTAGTCATACCTTAAGCAGAAAAGTCTGCTGTTTCCCCCAACTGAAGTTACTTCATCTCAACAGTCCTATGTGGAAACAGCAATCGATTTTAGTTACTGTCTGCTAAAATCATCTTCCTCTCACAAACAGAAATCTTCATCTTTTTCTAAACACCACATACTCTTAACCATCTCCGTGGAGATGTTGCCTGTGCATCGGCAAAGAGAATGATTGGGGTGGGCGGAGCCTAGGAGGGACTATATGGCAAGCTTTGCTGGGACTCTTTGCCATTTCCTGTTGGGGAAGAGATATTCCCACAAGTAAGGATGACGCCGTGGACCGGACACACCAATGTTGGAGAAATATTCTTATAAATTCACAGGTATATCTTGTACATTTGATGTTAAAAGAATAGCAACAGGCAATGCATTATTACTGATGGACATAATCTCTGCATGTAAAAGTTTATCATGATAACTTATTACAAACCACAGCTGAAAATCTCCATAACATTGCAAAAAAACATAATTTATGCTTACCTGATAAATTTATTTCTCTTGTAGTGTGTTCAGTCCACGGGTCATCCATTACTTATGGGATATATTCTCCTTCCCAACAGGAAGTTGCAAGAGGATCACCCAAGCAGAGCTGCTATATAGCTCCTCCCCTCACACGTCATATCCAGTCATTCGACCGAAACAAGACGAGAAAGGAGAAACTATAGGGTGCAGTGGTGACTGGAGCTTTAATTAAAATTTAGAACTGCCTCAAAAAAAGACAGGGCGGGCCGTGGACTGAACACACTACAAGAGAAATAAATTTATCAGGTAAGCATAAATTATGTTTTCTCTTGTTAAGTGTGTTCAGTCCACGGGTCATCCATTACTTATGGGATACCAATACCAAAGCTAAAGTACACGGATGAAGGGAGGGACAAGGCAGGAACATTAAACAGAAGGAACCACTGCCTGTAGAACCTTTCTCCCAAAAACAGCCTCCGAAGAAGCAAAAGTGTCAAATTTGTAAAATTTTGAAAAGGTATGAAGTGAAGACCAAGTTGCAGCCTTGCAAATCTGTTCAACAGAGGCCTCATTCTTAAAGGCCCAGGTGGAAGCCACAGCTCTAGTAGAATGAGCTGTAATCCTTTCAGGGGGCTGCTGTCCAGCAGTCTCATAGGCTAAACGTATTATGCTACGGAGCCAAAAAGAGAGAGAGGTGGCCGAAGCCTTTTGACCTCTCCTCTGCCCAGAATAAACGACAAACAGAGAAGAAGTTTGCCGAAAATCTTTAGTTGCCTGTAAGTAAAACTTCAGGGCACGGACTACGTCCAGATTATGCAAAAGACGTTCCTTCTTTGAAGAAGGATTAGGACATAATGACGGAACAACAATCTCTTGATTGATATTCCTGTTAGAAACAACCTTAGGTAAAAACCCAGGTTTAGTACGCAGAACAACCTTGTCTGAATGAAAAATCAGATAAGGAGAATCGCAATGTAAGGCAGATAACTCAGAGACTCTTCGAGCCGAGGAAATAGCCATCAAAAACAGAACTTTCCAAGATAAAAGTTTAATATCAATGGAATGAAGGGGTTCAAACGGAACACCCTGAAGAACTTGGAGAACTAAGTTTAAGCTCCACAGAGGAGCAACGGTTTTAAACACAGGCTTAATCCTAGTCAAAGCCTGACAAAAGGCCTGGACGTCTGGATTCTCTACCAGACGTTTGTGTAAAAGAATAGACAGAGCAGAAATCTGTCCTTTTAAAGAACTAGATAAACCCTTTTCTAAACCCTCTTGTAGAAAAGCCAATATCCTAGGAATCCTAACCTTACTCCATGAGTAACTCTTGGATTCACACCAATATAAATATTTACGCCATATCTTATGGTAAATTTTTCTGGTAACAGGTTTCCGAGCCTGTATTAATGTATCAATAACCGACTCAGAAAAACCACGCTTTGATAGAATCAAGCGTTCAATCTCCATGCAGTCAGCCTCAGAGAAATTAGGCTTGGATGGTTGAAAGGACCCTGAATTAGAAGGTCCTGCCTCAGAGGCAGAGACCATGGTGGACAGGACGACATGTCCACTAGGTCTGCATACCAGGTCCTGCGTGGCCACGCAGGCGCTATCAGAATCACTGATGCTCTCTCCTGTTTGATCCTGGCAATCAGTTGAGGTAGCAACGGAAAAGGTGGAAACACATAAGCCATGTGGAAAACCCAAGGAGCTGCTAGTGCATCTACCAGCACCGCTCCCGGGTCCCTGGACCTGGATCCGTAACAAGGAAGCTTGGCGTTCTGGCGAGACGCCATGAGATCCAGAACTGGTTTGCCCCAACGATGAATCAGTTGAACGAAGACCTCCGGATGAAGTTCCCACTCCCCCGGATGAAAAGTCTGGCGACTTAGAAAATCCGCCTCCCAGTTCTCCACGCCTGGGATGTAGATCGCTGACAGATGACAAGAGTGAGACTCTGCCCAGCGAATTATCTTCGAGACTTCCAACATCGCTAGGGAACTCCTGGTTCCCCCTTGATGATTGATGTAAGCCACAGTCGTGATGTTGTCCGACTGAAATCTGATGAACCTCATTGTTGCTAACTGAGGCCAAGCTAGAAGAGCATTGAATATTGCTCTTAATTCCAGAATGTTTATTGGGAGGAGTTTCTCCTCCTGAGTCCACGATCCCTGAGCCTTCAGGGAGTTCCTAGTAGGCTGGCATCTGATGTTACAATCGTCCAATCTGGTCTGCGAAAAGTCATTCCTTTGGACAGATGAACCCGCGACAACCACCAGAGAAGAGAATCTCTGGCCTCCTGGTCCAGATTCAGTAAAGGGGACAGATCTGAATAATCCCCATTCCACTGACTTAGCATGCATAGTTGCAGCGGTCTGAGATGTAGGCGCGCAAATGGCACTATGTCCATTGCCGCGACCATTAAGCCGATTACTTTCATGCACTGAGCTACTGATGGGGTTGGAATGGAATGAAGGACACGGCAAGCATTTAGGATTTTTGATAACCTGGACTCCGTCAGGTAAATCTTCATCTCTACAGAATCTATAAGAGTCCCTAGAAAGGGAACCCTTGTGAGTGGGAACAGAGAACTCTTTTCCATGTTCACTTTCCACCTATGCGACCTCAGAAATGCTAGAACTATCTCTGTATGAGACTTTGCATTTTGAAAACTTGACGCTTGTATCAGAATGTCGTCTAGGTACGGAGCCACCGCTATGCCTCGCGGTCTTAGTACCGCCAGAAGCGAGCCCAGAACCTTTGTAAAAATTCTCGGGGCCGTAGCCAACCCGAAGGGAAGAGCTACAAACTGGTAATGCCTGTCTAGAAAGGCAAACCTTAGGTACCGATAATGATCTTTGTGAATCGGTATGTGAAGGTAGGCATCCTTTAAGTCCACTGTGGTCATATACTGACCCTCTTGGATCATGGGTAGGATGGTTCGAATAGTTTCCATTTTGAACGATGGAACCCTTAGGAATTTGTTTAAGATCTTCAGGTCCAAGATTGGCCTGAAGGTTCCCTCTTTTTTGGGAACCACAAACAGATTTGAGTAAAAACCTAGCCCTTGTTCCGTCCGCGGAACCGGGTGGATCACTCCCATTACTAAGAGGTCTTGTACACATCGTAGAAATGCCTCTTTCTTTATTAGGTTTGTTGATAACCTTGACAGATGAAATCTCCCTTGTGGAGGAGAAGTTTTGAAGTCCAGAAGGTATCCCTGAGATATGATCTCCAACGCCCAGGGATCCTGGACATCTCTTGCCCAGGCCTGGGTGAAGAGAGAAAGTCTGCCCCCCACTAGATCCGTTTCCGGATAGGGGGCCCTCTCTTCATGCTGTCTTAGGGGCAGAAGTAGGTTTTCTGGCCTGCTTGCCCTTGTTCCAGGACTGGTTGCCTTTCCAACCCTGTCTGTAACGAGTAGCAGTCCCTTCCTGTTTTGAAGCGGAGGAAGTTGATGCTGCTCCTGCCTTGAAATTACGAAAGGCACGAAAATTAGACTGTTTGGCCTTAGATTTGGCCCTGTCCTGAGGAAGGGTGTGACCCTTACCTCCAGTAATGTCAGCAATAATTTCCTTCAAGCCGGGCCCGAATAAGGTATGCCCTTTGAAAGGAATATTAAGCAATTTAGATTTAGAAGTTACATCTGCTGACCAGGATTTAAGCCATAGCGCTCTGCGCGCCTGGATGGCGAATCCGGAGTTCTTAGCCGTTAGTTTGGTTAAATGCACAACGGCATCCGAAACAAATGCATTAGCTAGCTTAAGGGCTTTAAGCTTGTTCATAATCTCATCCAATGGTGCTGTGCGAATAGCCTCTTCCAGAGACTCAAACCAGAATGCCGCTGCAGCAGTGACGGGCGCAATGCATGCAAGGGGCTGTAATATAAAACTTTGTTGAACAAACATTTTCTTAAGGTAACCTTCTAATTTTTTATCCATTGGATCTGATAAAGCACAACTATCCTCCACCGGGATAGTGGTACGCTTGGCTAAAGTAGAAACAGCTCCCTCCACCTTAGGGACCGTCTGCCATAAGTCTCGTGTGGTGGCGTCTATTGGGAACATTTTTCTAAATATCGGAGGAGGGGAAAAGGGCACACAGGGTCTATCCCACTCCTTGCTAATAATCTCTGTAAGCCTTTTAGGTATAGGAAAAACGTCAGTACACACCGGTACCGCATAGTATTTATCCAGCCTACATAATTTCTCTGGGATTGCAACCGTGTCGCAATCATTCAGAGCCGCTAACACCTCCCCTAGCAATACACGGAGGTTCTCAAGCTTAAATTTAAAATTTGAAATTTCTGAATCCGGTCTCCCCGGATCAGATCCGTCACCCACAGAATGAAGCTCTCCGTCCTCATGTTCTGCAAATTGTGACGCAGTATCGGACATGGCTCTCGTGTCATCGGCGCGCTCTGTCCTAAACCCAGAGCTATCGCGCTTGCCTCTTAACTCAGGCAAATTAGATAATACCTCTTTCATAACATTAGCCATATCATGCAAAGTGATTTGTAAGGGCCTTAATGTACTTGGCGCCACAATCTCACGCACCTCCTGAGCGGGAGGCGAAGGTACTGACATGTGAGGAGAGTTAGTCGACATAACTTCCCCCTCGTTGTCTGGTGATAATTTCTTTACCAGTAAAGACTGACTTTTATTTAAAGTAACATCAATACAATTGGTACACATATTTCTATTGGGCTCCACATTGGTTTTTAAACATAATGAACAAGTAGATTCATCTGTATCAGACATGTTTAAACAGACTAGCAATGAAGGCTAGCAAGCTTGGAAAAAAACTTTCAATAAATTTACAAGCAATAGAAAAAAAAACGCTGCAGCGCTTTTAAAAACACAAAAAACTGTCACAGTTGAAATAACAATGAACTAATTCAGTTATAGCTAACAAATTTAACAGTAAATGTATGAATTTAGCAGAGGATTGCACCCACAAGCAAAGGGATGATTAACCCCTCAATACCCAAAAACGGATAATCAATTTATGATTTAACGCTTTTATCACAGTCAAACACACTGTCACAGGTCTGCTGTGACTGATTACCTCCCTCAAAAATGAATTTTGAAGACCCCTGAGCTCTCTGGAGACGTCCTGGATCAAGGAGGAAGAAGCAGGAAGACTGTGCTAGAATTTTAACTGCGCAACAAGGCGCTAAAAAAAGGCCCCTCCCACTCTATATTACAACAGTGGGAGGCCTGTTACAACGGTTTCTATGCAGAAATATACGTTAGCCATATGGAAAAAAATCATGCCCAAAAAGAATTATCACCAAAGTACCTCACAAAACGAATAACATGCCAGTAAACGTTTTAAAAACAACTTTCCATTTTTATGCAAAGTTATCACTAAGCCTGCTACCAGTCGCTTCTACTGCAGTTAAGGCTCATACATTTATTTCAGTATTAACAGTATTTTCTCAGTCAAATTCTAGTCCCTAGAAAATAACTCAACTGCGCATACATTTATCAGCCTGATACCAGTCGCTACTACTGCATTAAAGGCTGTACTTACATCATATGGGTACCAGCAGTGTTTTCTTAGTCAATTCCATTCCTAGAAAATATTACTGCACATACCTCATTTGCGGGGGACCCTTCATGCTATTCCCTTTTCTGAAGTTACCCCACTCCTCAGAATGTGCGAGAACAGCCAGTGGATCTTAGTTACGTCTGCTAAGATCATAGAAAACGCAGGCAGATTCTTCTTCTAAATACTGCCTGAGAGAAAAAACAGCACACTCCGGTGCCATTTTAAAATAATAATCTTTTGATTGAAGAATAATTAGGTAAAAAACTCCTATCTCCTCTCGCGACCTCCTTCTTTGTTGAGACTTGCAAGAGAATGACTGGATATGACGTGTGAGGGGAGGAGCTATATAGCAGCTCTGCTTGGGTGATCCTCTTGCAACTTCCTGTTGGGAAGGAGAATATATCCCATAAGTAATGGATGACCCGTGGACTTAACACACTTAACAAGAGAAATGTACTTAGCTTTAGGAGAACTGATATCAGTCAGCAGGATTCCAACAGTGTTTTTCTGAGACAGGAACAGTTTGAGACATCTTGCAAATGTAAGAGAAAAAAACAACATATAAAGCAAAATTATCAATTTCCTTATATGACAGTTTCAGGAATCGGAAAAAAAGCAAACAGCATAGCCCTCTGACATAGAAAAAAGGTCAGACGCAAAAGGAATAGGTTCTTAAATAATGAAAATATTTGGCGCCAAGTATGACGCACCACAAACAGAAAATATTTTTTGGCGACAAAAATGTCCGGAAACAAAACACTAGCGTCATAGATGACGCAACCTCTTGAAAGACTCGGCGGCAATACGCCGGAAATGACGAATCTGCGTCAACAAATGTAATTTCCGCGCCAAAAAATTATCACGTCAAGAATTATGCAATAAATTTTGGCATTCTGCGCCCTCGTGAGCCTAATACAGCCCGCAATTTTAAAAAAAAGAGTCAATTTGAAAAAGACTAAACCCCAGGTAAGAAATAATTTTTTCTAAAAAAAATGCATTTCCCAAATATGAAACTGACAGTCTGCAAAAAGGAAATATACTGAACCTGAATCATGGCAAATATAAGTACAATACATATATTTAGAACTTTACATTAATACATAAAGTGCCAAACCATAGCTGAGAGTGTCTTAAGTAAATGAAATATACTTACCAAAAGACACCCATCCACATATAGCAGATAGCCAAACCAGTACTGAAACGGTTATCAGTAGAGGCAATGGAATATGAGAGTATATAGTCGATCTGAAAAGGGAGGTAGGAGAAGAATCTTTACGACTGATAACAGAGAACCTATGAAATAGATCCCCGTTAGGAAGACCATTGTATTCAATAAGTGATACTCCCTTCACATCCCTCTGACATTCGCTGTACTCAGAGGAATCGGGCTTCAAAAGAGCTGAGAAGCGCATATCAACGTAGAAATCTTAGCACAAACTTACTTCACCACCTCCATAGGAGGCAAAGTTTGTAAAACTGAATTGTGGGTGTGGTGAGGGGTGTATTTATAGGCATTTTGAGGTCTGGGAAACTTTGCCCCTCCTGGTAGGATTGTATATCCCATGCGTCACTAGCTCATGGACTCTTGCCAATTACATGAAAGAAATTAAGGAAAAACAAGTCAAATTGGAAAAAAAGACTGAAAGCCCAGGTAAGCCTGCAAAAGGGAAATATACATAGACCTGACTCATGGCAAATATAAATAAACACATATATTTAAAACTTTACAATATAACATAAAGCGCCAAACATAGCTGAGAGTGTCTTAAAAAAATTATACATACTTACTAGAAGACACCCATCCACATATAGCAGACAGCCAAACCAGTACTGAAAAATATCAGCAGAGGTAATGGTATAAGAGTATATCGTCGATCTGAAAAGGGAGGTAGAGAATGAATCCCTATGACCGATAACAGAGAGCCTTTGAAAATATTATCCATGAGTGAAACCATTAAATCAACAGGTGATACTCTCTTAACAACCCTCTGACAAACACTGTACTCAGAGGAATTGGGCTTCAAAATGCTCCTCCACAGGAGGCAAAGTTTGTAAAACTGAAGAATGAGGTGGGAGGTGTATTTATAGGCATTTTAAGGTTTGGGAAATTTTGCCCTCTCCTGGTAGGAATGTATATCCCATACGTCACTAGCTCATGGACTCTTGCCACTTACATGAAAGAAAGGGTGATCTTCAACTAAAACAGCAAAAACCTTGACATTCAAAAACTAATGACTAATCCCATATCAATGCCACCTAGGAAAGATTCTAAGATAAATGTAGCTGGTACCCAAAGAAAATAACTCCCCTCATACCTTTAAGGAAAAAATAAACCAAATACAGCAAGACACTTGACAATTATCAAAAACCTTTAGATCTTCAGAACCATGGGCTTGAAATTAAACAAAAGGAGAATGGGGCTTCGTCAGAAGTACCAGATCTAAAAATCCTGCTTGTCCTAAATGGACATAGAAGTCAAAAGTGAAATGTGTATTTTAGTTTTGAACACAAGCATTTTTGTAATATACTAGTGTTCACAAAAAGCAAAATCATAAAATCTATTACTGTTTCAGAAGCATAGGGACATATGCACACATGATTTGCATGCCCAGTACACCCACATTCAAATCAGAATTTATGCTTACCTGATAAATTACTTTCTCCAACGGTGTGTCCGGTCCACGGCGTCATCCTTACTTGTGGGATATTCTCTTCCCCAACAGGAAATGGCAAAGAGTCCCAGCAAAGCTGGTCACATGATCCCTCCTAGGCTCCGCCCACCCCAGTCATTCGACCGACGGACAGGAGGAAATATATATAGGAGAAACCATATGATACCGTGGTGACTGTAGTTAGAGAAAATAATTCATCAGACCTGATTAAAAAACCAGGGCGGGCCGTGGACCGGACACACCGTTGGAGAAAGTAATTTATCAGGTAAGCATAAATTCTGTTTTCTCCAACATTGGTGTGTCCGGTCCACGGCGTCATCCTTACTTGTGGGAACCAATACCAAAGCTTTAGGACACGGATGAAGGGAGGGAGCAAATCAGGTCACCTAAATGGAAGGCACCACGGCTTGCAAAACCTTTCTCCCAAAAATAGCCTCCGAAGAAGCAAAAGTATCAAATTTGTAAAATTTGGCAAAAGTGTGCAGTGAAGACCAAGTCGCTGCCTTACATATCTGGTCAACAGAAGCCTCGTTCTTGAAGGCCCATGTGGAAGCCACAGCCCTAGTGGAGTGAGCTGTGATTCTTTCAGGAGGCTGCCGTCTGGCAGTCTCATAAGCCAATCGGATAATGCTTTTAAGCCAAAAGGAAAGAGAGGTAGAAGTCGCTTTTTGACCTCTCCTTTTACCAGAATAAACAACAAACAAGGAAGATGTTTGTCTGAAATCTTTAGTAGCCTCTAAATAGAATTTTAGAGCACGGACTAGGTCCAAATTGTGTAACAAACGTTCCTTCTTTGAAACTGGATTCGGACACAAAGAAGGTACAACTATCTCCTGGTTAATATTTTTGTTGGAAACAACTTTCGGAAGAAAACCAGGCTTAGTACGCAAAACCACCTTATCTGCATGGAACACCAGATAGGGCGGAGAACACTGCAGAGCAGATAATTCTGAAACTCTTCTAGCAAAAGAAATTGCAACCAAAAACAAAACTTTCCAAGATAATAACTTAATATCTACGGAATGTAAGGGTTCAAACGGAACCCCTTGAAGAACTGAAAGAACTAGATTTAGACTCCAGGGAGGAGTCAAAGGTCTGTAAACAGGCTTGATCCTAACCAGAGCCTGAACAAATGCTTGAACATCTGGCACAGCTGCCAGTCTTTTGTGAAGTAAAACAGATAAAGCAGAGATCTGTCCCTTCAGAGAACTTGCAGATAATCCTTTCTCCAAACCTTCTTGTAGAAAGGATAGAATCTTAGGAATTGTTATCTTGTTCCATGGGAATCCTTTAGATTCACACCAACAGATATATTTTTTCCATATTTTATGGTAAATTTTTCTAGTTACAGGCTTTCTAGCCTGAATCAGAGTATCTATTACAGAATCTGAAAACCCACGCTTTGATAAAATCAAGCGTTCAATCTCCAAGCCGTCAGTTGGAGGGAAACCAGATTTGGATGTTCGAATGGACCCTGAACAAGAAGGTCCTGTCTCAAAGGTAGCTTCCATGGTGGAGCCGATGACATATTGACCAGGTCTGCATACCAAGTCCTGCGTGGCCACGCAGGAGCTATCAAGATCACCGAGGCCCTCTCCTGATTGATCCTGGCTACCAGCCTGGGGATGAGAGGAAACGGTGGGAATACATAAGCTAGGTTGAAGGTCCAAGGTGCTACTAGTGCATCTACTAGGGTCGCCTTGGGATCCCTGGATCTGGACCCGTAGCAAGGAACCTTGAAGTTCTGACGAGACGCCATCAGATCGATGTCTGGAATGCCCCATAATTGAGTTATTTGGGCAAAGATTTCCGGATGGAGTTCCCACTCCCCCGGATGGAATGTCTGACGACTCAGAAAATCCGCTTCCCAATTTTCCACTCCTGGGATGTGGATCGCAGACAAGTGGCAGGAGTGATCCTCCGCCCATTGAATTATCTTGGTCACTTCTTTCATCGCCAGGGAAGTCCTTGTTCCCCCCTGATGATTGATATATGCAACGGTCGTCATGTTGTCTGACTGAAACCTTATGAATTTGGCCTTTGCTAGTTGAGGCCAAGCTCTGAGAGCATTGAATATCGCTCTCAGTTCCAGAATGTTTATCGGGAGAAGAGACTCTTCCCGAGACCATAGACCCTGAGCTTTCAGGGATTCCCAGACCGCGCCCCAGCCCACTAGGCTGGCGTCGGTCGTGACAATGACCCACTCTGGTCTGCGGAAGCTCATTCCCTGTGACAGATTGTCCAGGGTCAGCCACCAACGGAGTGAATCTCTGGTCTTTTGATCTACTTGAATCGTCGGAGACAAGTCTGTATAATCCCCATTCCACTGTCTGAGCATGCACAGTTGTAATGGTCTTAGATGAACACTGCCTATGGAAGGACGAGGAACAGAATGAAGTACTTGACAAGAGCTTAGAAGTTTTGATTTTCTGACCTCTGTCAGAAAAATCCTCATTTCTAAGGAATCTATTATTGTTCCCAAGAAGGGAACTCTTGTTGACGGGGACAGAGAACTTTTTTCTTTGTTCACCTTCCATCCGTGAGATCTGAGAAAGGCTAGGACGATGTCCGTATGAGCCTTTGCTTTTGACAGGGACGACGCTTGAATCAGGATGTCGTCCAAGTAAGGTACTACTGCAATGCCCCTTGGTCTTAGAACCGCTAGAAGGGACCCTAGTACCTTTGTGAAAATCCTTGGAGCAGTGGCTAATCCAAATGGAAGTGCCACAAACTGGTAATGCTTGTCCAGAAAAGCGAACCTTAGGAACTGATGATGTTCCTTGTGGATAGGAATATGTAGGTACGCATCCTTTAAATCCACGGTAGTCATAAATTGATTTTCCTGGATAGTAGGTAGGATCGTTCGAATAGTTTCCATTTTGAACGATGGTACCCTGAGAAATTTGTTTAGGATCTTTAGATCCAAAATTGGTCTGAATGTTCCCTCTTTTTTGGGAACTATGAACAGATTGGAATAAAATCCCATTCCTTGTTCTCTTATTGGAACTGGATGTATCACTCCCATCTTTAACAGGTCTTCTACACAATGTAAGAATGCCTGTCTCTTTATTTGGTTTGAAGATAATTGAGACCTGTGGAACCTTCCCCTTGGGGGTAGTTCCTTGAATTCCAGGAGATAACCTTGAGAAACTATTTCTAGCACCCAAGGATCCTGAACATCTCTTGCCCAAGCCTGAGCAAAGAGAGAAAGTCTGCCCCCCACTAGATCCGGTCCCGGATCGGGGGCTATCCCTTCATGCTGTTTTGGTAGCAGTGGTAGGCTTCTTGGCCTGCTTACCCTTGTTCCAGCCTTGCATTGGTTTCCAGGCTGGTTTGGGTTGTGAAGTATTACCCTCTTGCTTAGAGGATACAGAATTAGAGACTGGTCCGTTTCTGCGAAAGGGACGAAAATTAGGCTTATTTTTAGCCTTAAAAGACCTATCCTGTGGGAGGGCGTGGCCCTTTCCCCCAGTGATGTCTGAAATAATCTCTTTCAAATCAGGTCCAAATAATGTTTTACCTTTGAAAGGAATGTTAAGCAATTTTGTCTTGGAAGACACATCCGCTGACCAAGACTTTAGCCAAAGCGCTCTGCGCGCCACGATAGCAAACCCTGAATTTTTCGCCGCTAATCTAGCTAATTGCAAAGCGGCATCTAAAACAAAAGAGTTAGCCAATTTAAGTGCTTGAACTCTGTCCATAACCTCCTCATACGAAGATTCTTTACTGAGCGATTTTTCTAGTTCCTCGAACCAGAAACACGCTGCCGAAGTGACAGGAACAATGCATGAAATTGGTTGTAGAAGGTAACCTTGCTGTACAAAAATCTTTTTAAGCAAACCCTCTAATTTCTTATCCATAGGATCTTTGAAAGCACAACTATCTTCGATAGGAATAGTAGTGCGTTTGTTTAGAGTAGAAACCGCCCCCTCGACCTTGGGGACTGTCTGCCATAAGTCCTTTCTGGGGTCGACTATAGGAAATAATTTCTTAAATATAGGGGGGGGAACAAAAGGTATGCCGGGCCTTTCCCACTCTTTATTTACTATGTCCGCCACCCGCTTGGGTATAGGAAAAGCGTCGGGGGGCACCGGAACCTCTAGGAACTTGTCCATCTTACATAATTTCTCTGGAATGACCAAATTGTCACAATCATCCAGAGTAGATAACACCTCCTTAAGCAGTGCGCGGAGATGTTCTAATTTAAATTTAAATGTCACAACATCAGGTTCAGCTTGATGAGAAATTTTTCCTGAATCTGAAATTTCTCCATCAGACAAAACCTCCCTCATGGCCCCTTGAGATTGGTGTGAGGGTATGTCAGAACAGTTATCATCAGCGTCCTCTTGCTCTTCAGTGTTTAAAACAGAGCAATCACGCTTTCTCTGATAAGTAGGCATTTTGGATAAAAGATTTGCTATAGAGTTATCCATTACAGCCGTTAATTGTTGCATGGTAATAAGTATTGGCGCACTAGATGTACTAGGGGCCTCCTGTGTGGGCATAACTGGTGTAGACACAGTAGGGGATGATGTAGTATCATGTTTACTCCCCTCATTTGAGGAATCATCTTGGGCAATATCATTATCTGTTGCAATACTGTCCTTACTTTGTTTGGACACTATGGCACAATTATCACATAAATTTAAATGGGGAGACACATTGGCTTTCATACATATAGAACATAGCTTATCTGATGGTACAGACATGTTAAACAGGCTTAAACTTGTCAACAAAGCACAAAAAACGTTTTAAAATAAAACCGTTACTGTCACTTTAAATTTCAAACTGAAAACACTTTATTACTGAATATGTGAAAAAGTATGAAGGAATTGTTCAAAATTCACCACAGTGTCTTAAAGCATTAAAAGTATTGCACACCAAATTTCAGAGCTTTAACCCTTAAATTAACGGAACCGGAGCCGTTTTTACATTTAACCCCTATACAGTCCCAGAATGAGGCTCTGTCTATAACTAGAAAGGCCCCCATCTGAAAAAGGTGTCCAACACAGTGCCTGCCGTTTTTCTAAACGTTCCCCAAGATTATAATACCAATAATTAGTTAGAATCTGCATAATATGCCTAGTAAAGCAATTGTTTTAGCCCAGAAAAATGTCTACCAGTTTTTAAGCCCTTTTTGAAGCCCTTTATTCTTTTATGTTTAACTAAGAAAATGGCTTACTGGTCCCCATGAGGGGAAATGACAGCCTTCCAGCATTACATGGTCTTGTTAGAAATATGGCTAGTCATACCTTAAGCAGAAAAGACTGCTAACTGTTTCCCCCAACTGAAGTTACTTCATCTCAACAGTCCTGTGTGGAAACAGCAATCGATTTTAGTTACTGTCTGCTAAAATCATCTTCCTCTTACAAACAGAAATCTTCATCCTTTTCTGTTTCAGAGTAAATAGTACATACCAGCACTATTTTAAAATAACAAACACTTGATAGAAGAATAAAACTACATTTAAACACCAAAAAACTCTTAACCATCTCCGTGGAGATGTTGCCTGTGCAACGGCAAAGAGAATGACTGGGGTGGGCGGAGCCTAGGAGGGATCATGTGACCAGCTTTGCTGGGACTCTTTGCCATTTCCTGTTGGGGAAGAGAATATCCCACAAGTAAGGATGACGCCGTGGACCGGACACACCAATGTTGGAGAAATGCTGTGTATACTCAGAGAGTGGATTGTGGTTTGCTGACACAACACACATGGCTGCCAGTACTTTAAACAAGTGCAGTATTTTAATGAAGGCACACTGGGCACGAGCAGCAAATGAAAGATTAATACGTTTTACAAGTTACAAAGATATTTGAAAAGTGCGTCTATTGAAAAACTGAAATGCACTTGTAAACATTTCAAGTTTGACTTTTTCCCTTTAATATTTTGTATCACATAGAGAAGCAGAGCAATCACAGAAAAAACTTATTTTAGTCTAAATATCTAACAAATACCTATTTAAACCATCACAACCTATTGAGGATCCCAGCTATTTGCACTAAACCGAGTTTTCCATTTACATCATAAGATCTATTTTTAAATTAATCTATTTTTGTGAAATTTCTAGAAACCATGTATAAGAGACCACTCTGGATTATTGTTTTGTAACTTCTCAAACCTTAAACTTTTTTTCATGATTTAGATATGTAATTTTAATAACTTTCCAGTTTTCTTCAATTATCAAATTTGCTTCATTCTCTAGGAGCTAGCTGATTGGTGGCCACACATATATGCATCCCGTCATTGGCTCACTCGATGTGTTCAGCTAACTCCCAGTAGTGCATTGCTGCTCCATCATCAAATAATACCAAGAGAATAAATTAAACCTGATAATAGAAGTAAATTGGAAAGTTGTTTAAAATTATATGCTCTTCTAGTCCATATAAATCATGAAAGAAAAGGTTTGTCTTACATGTCCCTGTAAGACATGAAAAATGAAAAGCTGAGATTGCCATAAGGTAGATCTTAGTTCCTATAAGAAAACCAACTTTCAACTCCATTTTGACAACAATGTAATCAACCACTGTAATGATGGTGCACTGATCCACACGAAACATGCATAAATACAAATACATTCTTGGATATATATTGGAAGAGAGCTCTTAGATAATTGTAACCTGAAACCTAACCACGGAGATTGGCATCTGTGCTGATGAAAATCCAATTGGGCTTCAGAAAAACTCATCTATATTACTAAATAAAAGAGATGGATCCCATTAAACATGTCTTTGGAACTATAATTTCACATAGATTGACAGGTTTGCTATAATTTCTAGAAATGAAATAGTCTGCTGTCACTAGAATATTCTTGGACAGACTGCCCTGTCAACTAGAACTCAAACTACAAAAAGCAAGCTTTCTACAGAGAGAGACTTGAAAACATTTGGATGGATAATCTATGGAAATCAATAATGGTTATGAATTGACCTAAAATCAGAGAATGACTGAAATGTTTCCATGTAGGGAACTTTCTCAAACATGTTTGACTGTTTCATGACAACAGAGTGAAACTAACTACTGTATTCTTTTCTGAAACATGAACACCATGTTCTCTGAAAAATTAATTCTAAGGGAAAAAATTGCATGAGAATGGCCCCAACATCAGGCTGCTTTCCATTTGACCTGATGTGACTTCTTGGAGAATCTGGACTTACATTTCCAACATGACCTGCTCATTTTCTCTTTCCTTTTTAATCTTGAGAGTAAAGTGTTGCCATTATTGATAACGGTAGATTACAGTTTCAAAGTTGGTTTAAAAAAGAAGTTAATTTCAAATGGAATGACCATAACCATAACCAAATGATTAAATCTATTCTGTAAGACTTTGGTTTCAGATTTCAGCAGTCAAATGCAAAATATCTATAAGCGCATCATGTTAAAATAGGAGTCATAAATGGTTTAATTGTATAATCATTATACTGGTACATATAATAAAAAGTATCTTCCCTGCAAATCACTCTCAGGTAAAGGTTAAAAAAAATAAGGATCATCCAGACATATATAAACTTTCAGTAAAAATGTCTAACTATAGAAAAAAATAGGGAATAACCACATGTACTGTAAAGTAAGCGGTTAATCTGCAGTACTATCATTACCTGTCCCTGGGATGCTGATAAACTGCATCTGGCTACCACAATTATACATAACCCTTGAAAAATCTCAAACCCAGAAGAAAACTGACTATTTGGAGCAAGCTCTTTAATTACTGTCTAGGCAGAACAGCATGCTGGTGAGAAGAAACAAAAACATAATTTATGTAAGAACTTACCTGATAAATTCATTTCTTTCATATTAACAAGAGTCCATGAGCTAGTGACGTATGGGATATACATTCCTACCAGGAGGGGCAAAGTTTCCCAAACCTTAAAATGCCTATAAATACACCCCTCACCACACCCACAAATCAGTTTAACGAATAGCCAAGAAGTGGGGTGATAAGAAAAAGTGCGAAGCATATAAAATAAGGAATTGGAATAATTGTGCTTTATACAAAAAAATCATAACCACCACAAAAAAGGGTGGGCCTCATGGACTCTTGTTAATATGAAAGAAATGAATTTATCAGGTAAGTTCTTACATAAATTATGTTTTCTTTCATGTAATTAACAAGAGTCCATGAGCTAGTGACGTATGGGATAATGACTACCCAAGATGTGGATCTTTCCACACAAGAGTCACTAGAGAGGGAGGGATAAAATAAAGACAGCCAATTCCTGCTGAAAATAATCCACACCCAAAATAAAGTTTAACAAAAAACATAAGCAGAAGATTCAAACTGAAACCGCTGCCTGAAGAACTTTTCTACCAAAAACTGCTTCAGAAGAAGAAAATACATCAAAATGGTAGAATTTAGTAAAAGTATGCAAAGAAGACCAAGTTGCTGCTTTGCAGATCTGGTCAACCGAAGCTTCATTCCTAAACGCCCAGGAAGTAGATACTGACCTAGTAGAATGAGCTGTAATTCTTTGAGGCGGAGTTTTACCCGACTCAACATAGGCAAGATGAATTAAAGATTTCAACCAAGATGCCAAAGAAATGGCAGAAGCTTTCTGGCCTTTCCTAGAACCGGAAAAGATAACAAATAGACTAGAAGTCTTACGGAAAGATTTCGTAGCTTCAACATAATATTTCAAAGCTCTAACAACATCCAAAGAATGCAATGATTTCTCCTTAGAATTCTTAGGATTAGGACATAATGAAGGAACCACAATTTCTCTACTAATGTTGTTGGAATTCACAACTTTAGGTAAAAATTCAAAAGAAGTTCGCAACACCGCCTTATCCTGATGAAAAATCAGAAAAGGAGACTCACACGAAAGAGCAGATAATTCAGAAACTCTTCTAGCAGAAGAGATGGCCAAAAGGAACAAAACTTTCCAAGAAAGTAATTTAATGTCCAAAGAATGCATAGGTTCAAACGGAGGAGCTTGAAGAGCTCCCAGAACCAAATTCAAACTCCAAGGAGGAGAAATTGACTTAATGACAGGTTTTATACGAACCAAAGCTTGTACAAAACAATGAATATCAGGAAGAATAGCAATCTTTCTGTGAAAAAGAACAGAAAGAGCAGAGATTTGTCCTTTCAAAGAACTTGCGGACAAACCCTTATCCAAACCATCCTGAAGAAATTGTAAAATTCTCGGTATTCTAAAAGAATGCCAAGAAAAATGATGAGAAAGACACCAAGAAATATAAGTCTTCCAGACTCTATAATATATCTCTCGAGATACAGATTTACGAGCCTGTAACATAGTATTAATCACGGAGACAGAGAAACCTCTATGACCAAGAATCAAGCGTTCAATCTCCATACCTTTAAATTTAAGGATTTCAGATCCGGATGGAAAAAAGGACCTTGTGACAGAAGGTCTGGTCTTAACGGAAGAGTCCATGGCTGGCAAGATGCCATCCGGACAAGATCCGCATACCAAAACCTGTGAGGCCATGCCGGAGCTATTAGCAGAACAAACGAGCATTCCCTCAGAATCTTGGAGATTACTCTTGGAAGAAGAACTAGAGGCGGAAAGATATAGGCAGGATGATACTTCCAAGGAAGTGATAATGCATCCACTGCCTCCGCCTGAGGATCCCGGGATCTGGACAGATACCTGGGAAGTTTCTTGTTTAGATGAGAGGCCATCAGATCTATCTCTGGGAGCCCCCACAATTGAACAATCTGAAGAAATACCTCTGGGTGAAGAGACCATTCGCCCGGATGCAACGTTTGGCGACTGAGATAATCCGCTTCCCAATTGTCTACACCTGGGATATGAACCGCAGAGATTAGACAGGAGCTGGATTCCGCCCAAACCAAAATTCGAGATACTTCTTTCATAGCCAGAGGACTGTGAGTCCCTCCTTGATGATTGATGTATGCCACAGTTGTGACATTGTCTGTCTGAAAACAAATGAACGATTCTCTCTTCAGAAGAGGCCAAAACTGAAGAGCTCTGAAAATTGCACGGAGTTCCAAAATATTGATCGGTAATCTCACCTCCTGAGATTCCCAAACTCCTTGTGCCGTCAGAGATCCCCACACAGCTCCCCAACCTGTGAGACTTGCATCTGTTGAAATTACAGTCCAGGTCGGAAGAACAAAAGAAGCCCCCTGAATTAAACGATGGTGATCTGTCCACCACGTTAGAGAGTGTCGAACAATCGGTTTTAAAGATATTAATTGAGATATCTTCGTGTAATCCCTGCACCATTGGTTCAGCATACAGAGCTGAAGAGGTCGCATGTGAAAACGAGCAAAGGGGATCGCGTCCGATGCAGCAGTCATAAGACCTAGAATTTCCATGCATAAGGCTACCGAAGGGAATGATTGTGACTGAAGGTTTCGACAAGCTGTAATCAATTTTAGACGTCTCTTGTCTGTTAAAGACAGAGTCATGGACACTGAATCTATATGGAAACCCAGAAAGGTTACCCTTGTTTGAGGAATCAAAGAACTTTTTGGTAAATTGATCCTCCAACCATGATCTTGAAGAAACAACACAAGTCGATTCGTATGAGACTCTGCTAAATGTAAAGACGGAGCAAGTACCAAGATATCGTCCAAATAAGGAAATACCACAATACCCTGTTCTCTGATTACAGACAGAAGGGCACCGAGAATCTTTGTGAAAATTCTTGGAGCTGTAGCAAGGCCAAACGGTAGAGCCACAAATTGGTAATGCTTGTCTAGAAAAGAGAATCTCAGGAACTGATAATGATCTGGATGAATCGGAATATGCAGATATGCATCCTGTAAATCTATTGTGGACATATAATTCCCTTGCTGAACAAAAGGCAATATAGTCCTTACAGTTACCATCTTGAACGTTGGTATCCTTACATAACGATTCAATAATTTTAGATCCAGAACTGGTCTGAAGGAATTCTCCTTCTTTGGTACAATGAAGAGATTTGAATAAAACCCCATCCCCTGTTCCGGAACTGGAACTGACATAATTACTCCAGCCAACTCTAGATCTGAAACACAATTCAGAAATGCTTGAGCTTTCACTGGATTTACTGGGACATGGGAAAGAAAAAATCTCTTTGCAGGAGGTCTCATCTTGAAACCAATTCTGTACCCTTCTGAAACAATGTTCTGAATCCAAAGATTGTGAACAGATTTGATCCAAATTTCTTTGAAAAAACGTAACCTGCCCCCTACCAGCTGAACTGGAATGAGGGCCGCCTTTGGAGGCAAAGTTTGTAAAACTGATTTGTGGGTGTGGTGAGGGGTGTATTTATAGGCATTTTAAGGTTTGGGAAACTTTGCCCCTCCTGGTAGGAATGTATATCCCATACGTCACTAGCTCATGGACTCTTGTTAATTACATGAAAGAAATGATTGTACACTGAATGGCACTTCAAAAACCTCAGAACACAAGGCAGAGGAATGCAGCTGCACTGTATTAGTTTAGCAGAGAATACATCTACTTTTCATGTGAGTTTTCTTCCATTTTGAGATGTGTGCCCCACATTTATTTTGCTGCATGTGAAGTTTGAAGGATTCAAGCAGCTGGATTGGATACAAGTACCTAAACACATATGTTCTGTATGCTTGCACTACTATTGTTACATTTGGTAACTAAAACATCTTTTTTGTACTTGCACCCCAAAGGATTTGAAGTTTATCATAATTTAGAGAGATGAGTGGCTACTGTGAAAGATAAGTATTGTTGCCATTATTGATATATGCATGGTACCTATTAAATTTGGGAAGACATTGTACCTATTCCTGCAATGAACCCCCATAAAACAGGTAACTTATTTCTAAAATTGTTTAGATAAAGTAATTGACATTTTCTTCTGTATCGTGCGTACCTTTTCTTGCTTAATGGCTGGAAGTAATTCTTAATTTTATTAGATGAATGTGTTGTTTGTGAATCCTTCTCCGTGTTCTTGGCAGACTTGTTTATTTGTGAGAGTTGTACATTTTTCTTCTCTGTTGTGGCTACATCTTGAAACAAAGCACATCTAATGTCCTCATCCCCACCACCAGTATCCTTTTCCAGCTGAGCTTTAGATGACTGATAATTACTTCTACCCTCTGTTTTGGGTGTTTCCTTTACTTCTCGAGCTCCACTTATATCCATCCTGCAAAACAACACTTGTGATAAATTGTATATTTAGTTTGTGTCATGTTATCCACAAAACACCCCAAGCATTTACAAACCAATCATCTAGTCAATTATAATACTCTAGAGCAGGAGTATCAAGCTCATAGTATCCAGGGGCCACTGGTCAAGTGTTCTTCTAATGGATTGAGTGCTCTGGAACTGGATATACTAGAAACTGGAAGTTACTCAAGTAGTAGTGCACGGTAGGCACTATAGTCCACAATAGACATACACATTGTATATTCATCATGTGAGTGCCAAGTGAAGTGATCATTCTGGAACTGAATAAAAAGTGTAGGCTTATATTTATCTTGTGAAGGCCCATATAGAACATTAACTTGCTACACCTCTTAGAACCCTAAAAAAATGTATGGGCCAAATGAATAATTTACCTAATAAATAAAGGAGGGCCAGATTAAACTATCT
Organism: Bombina bombina; assembly: GCF_027579735.1. Classification (NCBI taxonomy): domain Eukaryota; kingdom Metazoa; phylum Chordata; class Amphibia; order Anura; family Bombinatoridae; genus Bombina; species Bombina bombina. The sequence goes on from NC_069503.1 coordinate 973,116,055, forward strand.
TGAGGGCCGCATATGGACTCAGGGCCGGTACTTTAAGACCACTGCTCTAGAGCTACATCAGATTGTCATATCACAGCTTACTGTTATTCATTTTACATTTTTCTTACACAATATTCTTATTTTTGTTTACTGTGTGTCCTGTGAAAAGTCAATTATTCCTCATGTACACCTTTCATTCACTATTCATGTCTTGATTGCTGTAAACCACTTCGTATTAATGATACACACTGTAACTTCAAAACTACTACTTAAAGATTAGTCTAACTATATCTTTAGACTACTGCGCTATTTCTGGTATGGGGTTTTAGATCTCTAAATTTGGTGTCAAGTGGATTAACTATTCTTCACTGATTTGAAAAAAAGACAAATGACGGGTCTCATGTTTATAAAACCAACATGTCCAGCTCACCAGCTTGCATTTTTGTTATTTATTTGTAAAGCACCATACTATTCTCCAGTGCTGAATATATGATTATTGGGTAAAAAAAACACAACAAAATTGGATTTGACAATGAAACTACTAATGAGGAGAGCTCTGCTCTGTAAAACTTACAATCATGAGAACTTGGCTTCTCATGAAAATCCTCAATTTTATGGAAGTCCCAAAAAAATTAAAAGTTAATTATTCGTATTTAAATGAAGAAAGAAAAAAAAACTTTCCAATTTACTTCTATTACCAAATATAGATAATTCTTTTGGCTTCTTTTGTTGAAAACTAGTCCTTTTCATAAGATCATACCTATCTAAGCAGGTTCAGAATCCTGTGTATGATAGCAGTGCTTGCAACAATGTCTGTAACACTGTTCTACAGTATGTTATAAACTTATACATTATTGCAAACACTGCCGTCATATAGGGCTGAAGACACATGCTTGCTCCTGTGCCTATCTAGCTATGCTCTCATGGAAAGGAGCTACATTTTTACAATGGATACCTAAAGAAAGTAAATTTAATAATAAAAGTTAAATATGTTTTTAATTTACACACATAAAAGTTTAATTATGACCCTTGTAACCTTTTAACTTTGTGTTTAATAAAGAACTATAGACATTAATACAATAGAACTTACCAAGTATTGGTCTGGTCTTGAAGCTCAGTATTAGCAACATATGCTGTGATATTAAGTGTGGGTGCAGGTAATATAGTTTCATCAACTGCCATACTTTGTGACAGTGTAGCACCTGCTATAACATTCTTTCTGGAAGTCTCTAGGATTAAAAGAAATGTCAAAACAATAATTAAACTTTTTTCCAACAAAAAGCTAATAATGCAAAGTGATTCTTATCTGTTTTCAAACTCCAAATTTCTATTCTATATTTCTTTAATAGAACCAGTTGGATTCTTTAGCAACCCAATATGTGAATACTATCAACATATACTGTACATAAAGCTGTTAAATGAAAATGACCGAATTAATCATAACAAATTAGTTCAAACTTTGTGTATTTCATTAAATATTGACTTTTAGCTGTAGATTTCAGTTTAGATTTATGCTAATGTATCTGGTATGCTGTATTCATTTCTTCCTGTCATTTGGAATTCTTTGTAAAAACGAAATTTACGTGATAAATTATTTTATGATGGTGAGAGTCCAAAAGCTATCACATGTTGGATTAAAGTCCAGTACAACCCGCATAACAGAGCTTTTAATTCCTCCCACTTTCCCATGATCCCTTAGTTATAAACATGGCCAAGAGAAAGGAGAAATTGGGTAAGTGAAGTGCAAACTGGTACTGCTGTCTCACTGACTCAAACCATCATGAAACAAAACATAATTTATGCTTACCATATAAATTCCTTTCCTTCCGGATAGGGAGAGTCCACGGCTTCATTCCTTACTGTTGGGAAATATAACACCTGGCCACCAGGAGGAGGCAAAGACACCCCAGTCAAAGGCTTAAATATCCCTCCCACTTCCTCATTACCCCAGTCACTCTGCCGAGGGAACAAGGAAAAGTAGGAGAAAAATTAGGGTATAAATGGTGCCAGAATAAGAAAATAAATAATAGGGGACCACCCATAGACAAGAAAAAACAGACAGGGGCCGTGGACTCTCCCTATCCGGAAGGAAAGGAATTAATCTGGTAAGCATAAATTATGTTTTTCTTCCTAAAATAGGGAGAGTCCACGGCTTCATTCCTTACTGTTGGGAAAACAATACCTAAGCTCCAGAGGACACTGAATGAATAACGGGATGATCCATAGAGTCCTTGTTCTTAAAGGCCCAAGAGAAAGCCACTGCTCTAGTGGAATGAAACGTTATCCTCTCAGGAGGACAATGTCCCGCTTTCATCTAAGCGGATGACACTCCTTAACTAAAAAGATAGGGAAGTAGAAGTAGCCTTCTGCCCCTTACGCTTCCCCGAATAGACAACAAACAAAGAGGAAGATTGTCTAAACTCCTTAGTAGCCTGGATAGAACTTTAAGACACAAACCACATCCAAATTGTGAAGTAAGCGTTCCTTCCATGAAGATGGATTAGGACACAAGGAAGGAACCACAATCTCCTGATTAATGTTGCGATTTGACACAACCTTAGGAAGAAAACCTAATTTAGTACGTAAAACTGCCTTATCTGCATGAAAAATCAGATAAGGGGGCTCACATTGCAAAACAGAGATCTCAGAAACTCTGCGCGCAGAGGCAATAGCCAATAAAAAAGAGAACCTTCCAAGATAACAATTTAATGTCAATGGAATGCAGAGGCTCAAACGGAACCTGTTGCAAAACCCGAAGAACAAGATTTAGGCTCCAAGGAGGAGCCCCAGATCTAAACACAGATCTGATCTTAATCAGAGCCTTAACAAAGGACTGCACGTCTGGAAGCTCAGCCAGGCTCTTGTGCAATAAAACCGACAGGGACGAAATCTGTCCCCTCAGGGAACTAGCAGAAAGGCCCTTCTCCAGCCCATCCTAGAGAAAAGATAAGATCCTGGAAACCTTAACTCTGTGCCAGGAAAAACCAAGCATTTCACACCAGAATAAGTAGATCTTCCACACCTTGTGGTAGATACGCCGAGTAACTGGTTTACGAGCTTGAATCAGGGTATCAATGACACTCTCAGAGAAACCTCTCTTGGCTAAGACTAAGCTTTCAATCTCCACGCAGTCAACTGAAGAGAATCTAGATTTTGATGACCAAATGGACCTTGTATCAGCAGGTCTCTGCGACAAGGTAACATCCACAGAGGAGATGAGGACATCCCATTAGATCCGCAGACCACATCCTTCGCGGCCACAATGGAGTAATCAGGATTACTGATAACCACTCCTGCTTGATGCGGGTCACCACTCGAGGAAGAAGCGGTAATAGAGGAAAAAGATATATGAGTTTGAACCTCCAGGGCACTGCTAGTGCATCTATTAGATCCGCATGGGGATCCCTCGACCTCGACCCGTACCTGGGTAGCTTGGTATTGAGACAGGACGCCATGAGATCTATCTCCGGTGTCTCTGCAAACATCTCGGAATGGAGAGATCATTCCCCTGGATGGAAGGATTGCTTGCTGAGAAAATCCGGCTCCCAGTTGTCCACACCCGGAATGTGGATCGCTGACAGCGAACAGCTGTGGGCCTCCACCCACTCCAGAATCAGAGATACTTCCTTTATCGCCAAGGAACTTCTCCTTCCCCCCTGATGGTTGATGTAAGCCACCGAGGTTATATTGTCTGATTGGAATCTGATAAACTGGGATGAACCCAGAAGTGGCCAAGCTTTCAAGGCCTTGAAGATAGCCCGTAGTTACAAAATATTGATTAGGAGGGAGGACTCCTGGCACCCCAAACAGCTCCCCATCCGCATAGGCATGCATCCGTAGTCACAATCTCCCAGGATGGTCTTAAGAAGCAGGTCCCTCGGGACAGATGATCTGGACAGAGCCACCAAGAGAGCGATTCTCTCGACCGGCTGTGTAATGCAATCTGTTGAGACAGATCTGAATGATCGCCGTTCCACTGCCTCAGCATGCACCGTTGTAAAGGTCTGAGACGGAACCTGGCAAAAGGAATGATGTCCATGCAGGACACCATGAGACCAATCACCTCCGTACACTGAGCCACAGAGTGACTCAAGAAGGTCCAGAGGGCAAGACATGCCGAATGGGAGGGCAATGAACTGGAAGTGCTGGTCCAGGAATGCAATCCTCAGGAAATGAAAGTGTTCCCTGTGGATTGGAACATGAAGGTAAGATCTATAGTGGTCATAAACTGGCTTTCCAGAATTAAAGGAAGGATGGACCTTATCGTCCCCATCTTGTAATTGTTTAAGCACTTTAGGTCCAGAATTGGGCGGAAAGTTCCATCCTTGTGTGGGACCACAAAAAGGTTGGACTAAAACCCCAAACCTCTTTCTTTGATAGGTGCTGGGACAACTCCTCCTAAGTAGGATTGATCCCGAACGCACCCTAGAAAGGCATCCCTCTTTTCTGGTCTGGTAGACAGATTAAGCAGAAGGAATCTGCCCCTTGGCGGATGAGATTGCCTGGACCAAATAAAATCTTTTCCTTGAAGGGAAGAGAAAGGAGTCTGGACTTAGAAGTCTTATCCACAGACCAAGACTTCAACCAGAGCGCCCGGCAGGCTAGGACTGCAAAGAAAGAGGGCTTTTGCATTTAGGCGAATAATTTGCATGTTCGAATCCCAAATAAAAGAATTAGCAATTCTCAGAGCTCTAAATCTGTCTTGAATATCCTCGAGGGGAGACTCCACCTCAATGAGTTCCAGTAGGTAGCCGCTCCGGGAACCGCGACAACTGCAGCCACCGGTTGAAACAAAAATCCTGTATGTTGAAATATCTCTCTCAAAAAGGTTTCCATTTTCTAATCTATCGGCTCTATGAACGAATAACTATCCTCAAGAGGTATAGTAGTACGTTTAACAAGCGTAGAGATAGCACTATCCACCTTAGGAATGGAGCCCCACAAATCCAGTTGAGAGTTCGGGACCAACTTTTTAAAAGTAGATAAGGGGGAAAGGAAGAACCAATTCTTTCCCATTCGTTCTTAATAATGTTCACCATCTTAACCGGTACAGGAAAAGTCAAAGGAACTTTCCTGTCTTCGTAAACTCTGTCTAATTTAGGTATCATTGGTTATTTAGGCAGCACGGCCTCTGGAACGTCTAACGTAGACAGAACCTCCTTTAATAAAAAAACGCACATACTCAATTATAAATCTAAAGGACGTTCCTCTGCGGCTTAGATGCTAAAAACTCAGACACAGAAAGTTCATCCTCTGAAGCTACAGAGGTTAACTCATTATCGGATAACTGGGACATAATAGCTAAATCCGATAAATATTTAGATGACTCCGGGTCAGGAGAGCTATTTTTAAACCCCTCTCTTGCGTTTGTTAGAGTGAGGTAATGCACTGAGGGCCACAGACACCGCCATTTGTAACTGCGCGGCAAAGTCCGCAGGAAGAAGGCCCCCTCCAGATGGAAGGATTAGATGTGCTACGGGGAACTGCATGTGGAGTTGATAATGTAGCAAGAGTAGTAATCTCACGGGACACCGAGTCCTGAGAGGTAGACGGCTCAGAGAGACAAAGAGCCTTAGCAGGCTTGTCTCCCTTCTTAGACTTTATAACGGTGTTAAGTGATGTGGAACATATAAACAGGTATGATTTAGTACAGAAGTAGTACCTTCTAACATGTCCGAGTCCTCCATAGCTCCGGTTATACCCACAGGAGGACACAAATAAAAACGTTTTTTATTATAGAAAACTGCACCTTTATACTCCCAATGGCTGGGGCACTCACCACCTCCTAGACCCAGACAGTTAACAGAGGAAATGCTCTCCTCAGGTTCAAGTCTCAGCCAGAATGGAGGAAATGAACATACATCACACCCAGTCACATTGAGTGCAAGACAGTACTTCCCCTTTTATTATAAGTATAGCAAGTAATAGGAGCTGTGCAACACTTTCAAAAACAAAAGTGAAACTTAAAAGTGAAACCTGTTTGTTCCAGCCAAAAACACACAGTCTATCAGACCAGGAAAACAAATCACACACAGCAGCATGTAAATAATTAATAGACTGATTAATTAACCCCAACTGTTAAATAAACCCCCTTCAGAGGATATTAACCCTGGTTCCAATCAAGGTATAAAGGAGCCACACTGTGACCCTGTTATAGCGTTTTTTGTGTAAAAATATAAACAATCTTACCTCCAGGATCCATGTGGGGACCGGAACACAGCCTCTCAAGTGTGACAGTCTTATAGCAGTGCTCCTGACATGGACTTGAGTGAGTGAAAGCAGGCAGTGAAACTTGTCCACATTGATTGCTTAGGAGCTGTTAGCAGTAGTCTGGATGGTTTCGCAGAAAAAATTTCCCTGCATCTCCAGACTCTAACTTTCATCAATACTCTCACTGAGAGGTTGACATGACTACTTAAAACTCCAGTCCTATCTAGAAGGGCAGATACCCTTTTTTAGGACTCTCCGAATCTTCTGACACTTCTCTTCCACCTCATAACGTGACGAAAGGCAAAGAATGACTGGGGTAATGAGGAAGTGGGAGGGATATTTAAGCCTTTGGCTGGCGTGTCTTTGCCTCCTCCTGGTGGCCAGGTGTTGTATTTCCCAACAGTAAGCAATGAAGCTATGGACTCTCCCTATCTTAGGAAGGAAATTAATTTATCAAGGAAAGCATACATTGTTTTCTTTCATAAGATGGTGTGAGTCCACAAGCCATCACATGTAGGATCCTATACACAAGCAGTGAAGTCCACAAGACAACCATGAAATAAGACGGGAAAAAACGTTAAGACAAATAAAGGCACCGTGGCCTGCAGAACTTTCCTGCCAAAAGATGACTCAGAAGAGGAAAATGTGTCAAAATGGTCAAATTTGGTAAAAGTATGCAAAGATAACCAAGTAGCCTTACAAATCAGTTCACTGGAATCTTCATTCCTGAAAGCCCAAGTGGTGCCATTCTTTCTGCTAAAAGTATGCCTTGCAAATCAAAGTTTTAAGCCAAGCTGCCAAGGTAATTACTGTAATGGATAAACAAGAAATAATTTATAAATTATTTTGTGGCTTGAAGATAAAATGTTATGAAACAATCTCTCTTTAGCATTTTAGGAGCTAGACATAGAGATGCAACCACAATTTCCTGATTCATGTTATCCAAAGACACAACATTAGGAAGGAATGAGTAGTTGGTTCTCAAAACTGCCCTATACTGATGAAAAATCAGGTAAGGGGAATTACACAAGAGAACATAAAGCTAAGATACTCTTCTGGCTGAGGAAATGGCCAAGAGAAAAATAATTTTCCAAGACCACAGTTGAATGTCCAAACCATGCATAGGTTCAAATGTCTGAGCCTGAAGAACTTGTAAATCCAGCTTAATTATATACGGAGGAGAAGCAGGCGTGTTCTTATCCTGGACAACTTACTAACTGGAAACCAGCAGTAAAAAGTATGTACATGGATAGCACTCCACAACATGTGAATTACTGGATAGTAGATTTCCCAGAGAACACAAGAAATCCCCCAGTGTGTGTTCTTATCCTGACCAAAGCTAGAATTAAGGTTTGAATGTCAAAAAGTCTTGAAAGGAAACTGGCTGATAAGCCCTTATCCAGACCATCCTGCAAAAATTGTAAAATACGAGGAATTCTAAGTGTTCCAACGATATTACCTAAACTCACACCAGGAAAGAAATGTTATGCAGACCTTGTAATAAATGTGCCCTGTAACAGCATTCTGACCTGAATCAATGTTTCTATCACTTGATCAGAAAAACCTCTTTGAGACAAAATTAGAAGTTCAATCGCCATGATGTCAGATTGAGAGATTTGAAATCTTGATAGAAGGGACCTTGAGAGAGAAGGTACTTCCTGAGAGGAAGATGCCAAGGGTGACTGGACGACATTTGTATTAAATTTGGATACCAAGTCCTGCAAGGCCATGCTGGAGCAATCTGAATCACAAAGGGCCCTTTCCTGTTTTATCCTGGATATTATCCTGGATAGTAACACAAAGGGAGGAAAGATATAAATCAGATTGAACTAACATAGAATCACTAGGGCATCTATTAGAGTCACTTGTGGATCTCTAGATCTTGCACAATACTGGGGTATCTTGTGATTAAAGCAAGAGGCTATGGGTGCCTGGTCTGCCCCAATGATTTACAATCTGGTTGAATACCTACTGATTAAAAAAACATTATTTGGGTTGAAGACGTTTGTTTCCCAGTTGTCCACACCTGGGCTACGGAATGCTGACACCATGCAATGATGGCATTCTGCCCAAGTCAGAATGCAGGTTACTTCTTTCATCACTAAGGTGCTTAGAGTACTGCCTTGGTGATTGATGTATGTCACTTTCTGATTGAAACCTCAAAATGACTGCTGTGCAAAATCCCAACATGTTTACTGGTAACCTAGCCTCGCTGCACTCTTTACGGGAACCCCAGACTGCGCTGCAACCTAATAGGCTGGACTTTGTGATGATTACCACCCAAGTTGGAGATCTGGAACAGTTTGTTCTTATCTCCTTTCAACTGTTGCAACAATCTCAGTTGCAAAGGACATACATGGAATCTGGTAAAAGGTACCGCATCTGAATCCGCTACCATGAGACCTACTACTTCCATGCATTGAAGCACTGTAGGAAGATAAGATTGTTGGAGAAGAGCTCTTCAAGAGGTTGATTTCCAAACATGAATACAAAGAAACTGTTAGTATGTTCCTGAGCCATCTGTAGAGAAGTAGCCTGTACCAGAATGTCATCTAGGTAAGGAACTACTGCAATCCCATGGGCTCTCACTACTGACAAAAAAGCTCCAAAAACCTTTGTGAAGATTCTTGGTGCCATTGCTAGCCCAAAGGGAAAATCCACAAATTGATAATGCCTGTTTAGGAAAGCAAATCAGAGGAATCCTGTCTGATCCATGTGAACAGGGATATGCAAATAGGTATCTTTTAAGTCTATGGCAGATATAAATTGACCCTCCTGCACTACAGGAAGTATAGAGCACATTGTCTCCATTTGGAAAGTTGGAACTTTCAGAAAATTGTTCAGAGTTTTGAGATCCAAAATGGGCCTGAAAGTCTGTACTTTCTTTGGGATAATGAAAAGTTTGGAATAGAACTCCTGATTCCTTTAAGGGGACCTGAGTAATCATTCCCATAGCTTTTAAGTATATTACACATGCCATGAAAGCTCAGGCCTAAGACGGGAGCAATCTCCATCAAGTAGGGCGAGACTGAAAGCCCTTTGGGAATTATGTCCAGTAACCAAGGATCCTGAAATTACTTTTCCCAAGCCTCCTAAAAAAGGTTCTGGCCCCCACCAGAACTGTGATTGAATAGGGGTCCGCACCTTCATACAGATTTGGATGAGGGGGCATGCTTTGTATCTGTTTGGACTAAGACAAAGAGGAACCAGACTTCAATGTGGACTTGGAGGTGTATGACTTCTGAGACAGTGAGGAGGATCTTTGCATCTTGGAAGATTGAAAGGAGTAAAAACGTCCAGCAGACTTAACCCTGCCCTTAGATTTTTTGCCATGTGGCAGGAAAGCGTCTTTACCTAAAGTGACAGTTGCAATAATAGCATTGAGTCCAGGTCCCAACAAAATATTTCACAGGAAAGGAAGAGAAAAAAAAACATGCTTTTAAATACCATATCATCACACCATGACTTGAGTCATAAGTCTCTTATTGGTAGAACAGTCATCGCAGCACTTTTCTCAATAAAGGGAAAGGAAATCCAAAATTTTCTTTCATAAATTCAGACAGAGCATTTAATTTTAAACAACAATCCAATTTACTTATATTTTCTAATTTGCTTTCTTCTCTTGTTATCCGTTGAAAAGCACACCAAGATAGGTTCAGATGCAGCTATGCACTACTGGGAGCTAGCTGCTGCTTGGTGGCAGCTCTTTGTGTTGCAATATTACACAAATAAATCTGGTGCCGCAAATCTGGTGCGGCGCTGGGTTTCTGAATAATCATCCTCTACAGAGGAGGATTCGGATTCAACTGGACTCCTGGAAAGTATAGGGTACTTAGATGGGTCAGCCATCAATTTTGAAATTGCAGAGTCAGTAGAGCTGTCATGGGGATAACCTTGGTGGGTAGTAAATCCCTGAGCACTCTGCTGCATGCGCAAGGCTGCATAACCCTGTCTAGCATTAGACTAACACATTGCATGAGTGGCATAAAAAGTGTTGAGAAGTGGTTAAATTATTAGTATATTGCATTTCTAAAGGAATGGCATGATGACCTGAGAAATGAGCTGTACCAGTTTGCTCCATATTAATTAAATATAGAAAGGTTAGCAAGTATCTAGAATAGAATTGAAATACAGTACAAGAGGCACAAAGGGATTAATCCCCTAGGGGACTAATTTGGCACAATGTAATACTGTTGTCCCTAGAAGGATAGCAGAAAAACTGGGTGCTGCTTTCAGTAGATGGGCCCATCTGAGGCAGTGCAAGCACAGTGCCAATGACCTGAAAGGAGCAGCAAACTGTAGACCAGGGGATTGGTGGGCATGCCTGGGAAGCTGGTGGCATCTCCACACTGGGAGAAGATTTTCACTGCCTGACTGAACACCTGTCCACTCCTCTGTCCTGTTTGTAGGTTCTCTGAGGAGAATGATGATAGTTCTATGATTGGTTAGAGAACCCCTTTCAAGCAATGTTAAGATCAGCACTTCAAGTTTTACCATCACTCCTTGCTGGAGGCAAAAAATTAACTAATAAATCATAGAAAAACGGGAGTGATGAAAGCTGTTAAGTGGGGAGTTTTGCCTCCTCTTAATAGACTGGACTTTATAATTCTGCATGTGATGGCTCGTGGACTCTCAACATCTTATGTAATACATTTTTCTGTTAATAAGATGTAAAGGAATAGCGAATATTCAATGCATATCCAATTTTATGGAATACTTTTTTTTTTTTTTTATCTTTTTATTTATATCCAACTGAGAGTACATACATAACATAGCATCACAATTTCGCACCTCGCAGGGCGCACCATAAAAGAGAAAAAAAAATACTTTTCCGTAATAAAAGTTAACTTAAACTTGCAGAATAATCACGTCAACAAATTAAATTAAAATTAAGATCATCAATAACCATCAAACTATGGAAATGTTCTATATACCTGTACTTCAGAGTTGGGATTTTAATCTGCCTATATATTATTTCACAGTTTTATCCCTCAGTCATAATACAACAATATTACATATAGGCCCCTGGTTTAGGCCTCTATCTTACACCTATGCTCTATCAAGGGGAGAGAGGGGGAAGAAAGGAGAGGAAAGAGAGAGAGAAAAAAAACAAAAAAACAAAAAAAAAAAACCTCCTGTCTAAACAATCTGGTTACCAAATCCCTAGTAAAATTATCTCTGTGTTTCTGAAGGGGAAGATAAGGTGTTCTCTCTCATTGACTGGGAAGCTTTTAATAAATAAAGACCATTTATTAAAAAAACCCCGAATATCCTGGTCGCTATTCAAATCAACATTATATTGTTCAAGTATATATTGTTTTTTCAGATAATTTTTTACTTCTACTAAACTAGGGACATCCTTTATCTTCCATTTTCTGAATATTAGACTTCTAACTGCCAAAATGATTGCATTAATTATCTTCCTATGTTGTGGGTATTGCTCATCGTCCCACAGACATACTATTTGTCTTATATTGAGAGTCCCAATAGGGAGTTTCAGAGACTTAGAGACCCAGAACGCCACCTTCTGCCAGATCTGATTTATCCTAGGGCAATTCCAAATCATATGAACCAAATTAGCCCCTAAATAGGAACATTTAGGGCAAGCCTTAAATGATAGGTTACCCCACTTATGCCCTTTCTCTGGAGTATAGTAACTTCTGTGTAAGAGCTTCACATGAGATTCAATCCAAGTAGAGGATAGTGTACTTTGGGCTACCAGATCTAGTGATCTTTTTATATGTGAGATACTTATCTCTATCCCCGGAGTTAATTTGCCCCATTGTTGAGATATTTCTCTTAAATTAAGGTCATTTGATCTAGAGAGTATTATTTGATAACCTACAGAAATTGAAAAGAGCCCGTTTTTGGCCATGGTAATCCAGTTCTCGACTTCTCCCCAACTCCAGTTCAGCTCAAAATTTTTCATAAGTCTATTAGCATAATGTCTAATTTGTAAATAGGCATAGAAATCTTTATTGTCTAGGTTAAATTCTTGCTTTAAATTACTAAATGTCTTGATTGTGGAATTCTCAACATCCAATAGCTGGACAATCCTACTAAGCCCTAGGTCCCTCCAGATCTGAAAGACTTTTGATTGGGAGCCCTCTTGAAATTCTGGATTTCCCAGGATCGTTTGATATCTAGAGATATTAAATTTAAGCCCTAGTAAGCTAATAATTTTCTGCCTGGCTAAAATAGGAACATAAATAGATTTCATTTGCTTGATTATCCTAGGACATTTACTAGACTCACAATGAATTAATGATACTGGAAGAAAAGGGAAGACTATATTCTGCTCAAGAATATTGTTAGTAACATAATTTGCACATACTAACCAGTCCAAAACTATCCTGGCTAGGAATGTCAAATTATAGAAACGGATGTCAGGAAGCGCCAGACCTCCAAATCTTCTAGCAGCGCAAAGCTTTTTAAAAGATATTCTAGATTTCTTGCCCTGCCATATGAACCTTCGAATTGATGTATTCAAATCTCTCACATTCTTTCCTCTCAACATCACTGGAGTATTTTGAAGGGCATACAGAATCTTTGGCAAGAGTATCATTTTGAATAAAGCTATGCGTCCCGAGATAGATAAGGGAAAATCTTGCCAGTTCTTCAAAGATTCTATTATCTTATCAAATAAAGGGGATATATTTAAATCATACCAAGTCTTGGGATGTCTAGATATAACTATTCCGAGGTATTTGAAACAATGGGATGCCAATTTAAAGGGTAAGTCAGTCCTATCATTACCTTTTTCCGTGATCCAAAAAATCTCTGATTTTGAGATATTGACCCTGTAACCAGAGAAAACAGAATTTATGTTTACCTGATAAATTTCTTTCTCCAACGGTGTGTCCGGTCCACGGCGTCATCCTTACTTGTGGGATATTCTCTTCCCCAACAGGAAATGGCAAAGAGCCCAGCAAAGCTGGTCACATGATCCCTCCTAGGCTCCGCCTACCCCAGTCATTCGACCGACGTTAAGGAGGAATATTTGCATAGGAGAAACCATATGGTACCGTGGTGACTGTAGTTAAAGAAAATAAAATATCAGACCTGATTAAAAAAACCAGGGCGGGCCGTGGACCGGACACACCGTTGGAGAAAGAAATTTATCAGGTAAACATAAATTCTGTTTTCTCCAACATAGGTGTGTCCGGTCCACGGCGTCATCCTTACTTGTGGGAACCAATACCAAAGCTTTAGGACACGGATGAAGGGAGGGAGCAAATCAGGTCACCTAAATGGAAGGCACCACGGCTTGCAAAACCTTTCTCCCAAAAATAGCCTCAGAAGAAGCAAAAGTATCAAACTTGTAAAATTTGGTAAAAGTGTGCAGTGAAGACCAAGTCGCTGCCCTACATATCTGATCAACAGAAGCCTCGTTCTTGAAGGCCCATGTGGAAGCCACAGCCCTAGTGGAATGAGCTGTGATTCTTTCGGGAGGCTGCCGTCCGGCAGTCTCGTAAGCCAATCTGATGATGCTTTTAATCCAAAAAGAGAGAGAGGTAGAAGTTGCTTTTTGACCTCTCCTTTTACCTGAATAAACAACAAACAAGGAAGATGTTTGTCTAAAATCCTTTGTAGCATCTAAATAGAATTTTAGAGCGCGAACAACATCCAAATTGTGCAACAAACGTTCCTTCTTTGAAACTGGTTTTGGACACAGAGAAGGTACGATAATCTCCTGGTTAATGTTTTTGTTAGAAACAACTTTTGGAAGAAAACCAGGTTTAGTACGTAAAACCACCTTATCTGCATGGAACACCAGATAAGGAGGAGAACACTGCAGAGCAGATAATTCTGAGACTCTTCTAGCAGAAGAAATCGCAACTAAAAACAAAACTTTCCAAGATAATAACTTAATATCAACGGAATGTAAGGGTTCAAACGGAACCCCCTGAAGAACTGAAAGAACTAAATTGAGACTCCAAGGAGGAGTCAAAGGTTTGTAAACAGGCTTGATTCTAACCAGAGCCTGAACAAAGGCTTGAACATCTGGCACAGCTGCCAGCTTTTTGTGAAGTAATACCGACAAGGCAGAAATCTGTCCCTTCAGGGAACTTGCCGATAATCCTTTTTCCAATCCTTCTTGAAGGAAGGATAGAATCCTAGGAATCTTAACCTTGTCCCAAGGGAATCCTTTAGATTCACACCAACAGATATATTTTTTCCAAATTTTGTGGTAAATCTTTCTAGTCACAGGCTTTCTGGCCTGAACAAGAGTATCGATCACAGAATCTGAGAATCCTCGCTTCGATAAAATCAAGCGTTCAATCTCCACGCAGTCAGCTGGAGTGAAACCAGATTCGGATGTTCGAACGGACCCTGAACAAGAAGGTCTCGTCTCAAAGGTAGCTTCCAAGGTGGAGCCGATGACATATTCACCAGATCTGCATACCAAGTCCTGCGTGGCCACGCAGGAGCTATCAAGATCACCGACGCCCTCTCCTGCTTGATCCTGGCTATCAGCCTGGGGATGAGAGGAAATGGCGGGAACACATAAGCTAGTTTGAAGGTCCAAGGTGCTACTAGTGCATCCACTAGAGCCGCCTTGGGATCCCTGGATCTGGCCCCGTAGCAAGGAACTTTGAAGTTCTGACGAGAGGCCATCAGATCCATGTCTGGAATGCCCCACAGGTGAGTGACTTGGGCAAAGATTTCCGGATGGAGTTCCCACTCCCCCGGATGCAATGTCTGACGACTCAGAAAATCCGCTTCCCAATTTTCCACTCCTGGGATGTGGATAGCAGACAGGTGGCAGGAGTGAGACTCCGCCCAAAGAATAATTTTGGTTACTTCTTCCATCGCTAGGGAACTCCTTGTTCCCCCCTGATGGTTGATGTACGCAACAGTCGTCATGTTGTCTGATTGAAACCGAATGAACCTGGTCCTCGCAAGCTGGGGCCAGGCCTGGAGCGCATTGAATATCGCTCTCAGTTCCAGAATATTTATCGGTAGAAGAGATTCTTCCCGAGACCAAAGACCCTGAGCTTTCAGGGATCCCCAGACCGCGCCCCAGCCTATCAGACTGGCGTCGGTCGTGACAATGACCCACTCTGGTCTGTGGAACATCATCCCTTGAGACAGATTGTCCAGGGACAGCCACCAACGGAGTGAGTCTCTGGTCCTCTGATTTACTTGTATCTTCGGAGACAAGTCTGTATAGTCCCCATTCCACTGACTGAGCATGCACAGTTGTAATGGTCTTAGATGAATGCGCGCAAAAGGAACTATGTCCATCGCCGCCACCATCAACCCGATCACTTCCATGCACTGAGCTATGGAAGGAAGAGGAACGGAATGAAGTATCCGACAAGAGTCCAGAAGCTTTGTTTTTCTGGCCTCTGTTAGAAAGATCCTCATTTCTAAGGAGTCTATAATTGTTCCCAAGAAGGGAACCCTTGTTGACGGGGATAGAGAACTCTTTTCCACGTTCACTTTCCAGCCGTGAGATCTGAGAAAGGCCAGGACAATGTCCGTGTGAGCCTTTGCTTGAGGAAGGGACGACGCTTGAATCAGAATGTCGTCCAGGTAAGGTACTACTGCAATGCCCCTTGGTCTTAGCACCGCTAGAAGGGACCCTAGTACCTTTGTGAAAATCCTTGGAGCAGTGGCTAATCCGAAAGGAAGCGCCACGAACTGGTAATGTTTGTCCAGGAATGCAAACCTTAGGAACCGATGATGTTCCTTGTGGATAGGAATATGTAGATACGCATCCTTTAAATCCACCGTGGTCATGAATTGACCGTCCTGGATGGAAGGAAGGATAGTTCGAATGGTTTCCATCTTGAACGATGGGACCTTGAGAAATTTGTTTAAGATCTTGAGATCTAGGATTGGTCTGAACGTTCCCTCTTTTTTGGGAACTATGAACAGATTGGAGTAGAACCCCATCCCTTGTTCTCTTAATGGAACAGGATGAATCACTCCCATTTTTAACAGGTCTTCTACACAATGTAAGAACGCCTGTCTTTTTATGTGGTCTGAAGACAACTGCGACCTGTGGAACCTCCCCCTTGGGGGAAGTCCCTTGAATTCCAGAAGATAACCCTGGGAGACTATTTCTAGCGCCCAAGGATCCAGAACATCTCTTGCCCAAGCCTGAGCGAAGAGAGAGAGTCTGCCCCCCACCAGATCCGGTCCCGGATCGGGGGCCAATATTTCATGCTGTCTTGGTAGCAGTGGCAGGTTTCTTGGCCTGCTTTCCCTTGTTCCAGCCTTGCATTGGTCTCCAAGCTGGCTTGGCCTGAGAAGTATTACCCTCTTGCTTAGAGGACGTAGCACCTTGGGCTGGTCCGTTTTTACGAAAGGGACGAAAATTAGGTCTATTTTTTGCCTTGAAAGGCCGATCCTGAGGAAGGGCGTGGCCCTTACCCCCAGTGATATCAGAGATAATCTCTTTCAAGTCAGGACCAAACAACGTTTTCCCCTTGAAAGGAATGTTTAGTAGCTTGTTCTTGGAAGACGCATCAGCCGACCAAGATTTCAACCAAAGCGCTCTGCGCGCCACAATAGCAAACCCAGAGTTCTTAGCCGCTAACTTAGCCAATTGCAAAGAGGCGTCTAGAGTGAAAGAATTAGCCAATTTGAGAGCATTGATTCTGTCCATAATCTCCTCATAAGGAGGAGAGTCACTATCGAGCACCTTAAGCAGTTCATCAAACCAGAAATATGCGGCAGTAGTGACAGGGACAATGCATGAAATGGGTTGTAGAAGGTAACCCTGCTGAACAAACATCTTTTTAAGCAAACCTTCTAATTTTTTATCCATAGGATCTTTGAAAGCACAACTATCCTCTATGGGAATAGTGGTGCGTTTGTTTAAAGTAGAAACCGCTCCCTCGACCTTGGGGACTGACTGCCATAAGTCCTTTCTAGGGTCGACCATAGGAAACAATTTTTTAAATATGGGGGGAGGGACGAAAGGAATACCGGGCCTTTCCCATTCTTTATTAACAATGTCCGCCACCCGCTTGGGTATAGGAAAAGCTTCTGGGAGTCCCGGCACCTCTAAGAACTTGTCCATTTTACATAGTTTCTCTGGGATGACTAAATTTTCACAATCATCCAGAGTGGATAATACCTCCTTAAGCAAAATGCGGAGATGTTCCAATTTAAATTTAAATGTAATCACATCAGATTCAGCCTGCTGAGAAATGTTCCCTAAATCAGTAATTTCTCCCTCAGACAAAACCTCCCTGGCCCCCTCAGATTGGGTTAGGGGCCCTTCAGAGATATTAATATCAGCGTCGTCATGCTCTTCAGTAACTAAAACAGAGCAGCCACGCTTACGCTGACAAGGGTTCATTTTGGCTAAAATGTTTTTGACAGAATTATCCATTACAGCCGTTAATTGTTGCATAGTAAGGAGTATTGGCGCGCTAGATGTACTAGGGGCCTCCTGAGTGGGCAAGACTCGTGTAGACGAAGGAGGGAATGATGCAGTACCATGCTTACTCCCCTCACTTGAGGAATCATCTTGGGCATCATTGTCATTATCACATAAATCACATTTATTTAAATGAATAGGAATTCTGGCTTCCCCACATTCAGAACACAGTCTATCTGGTAGCTCAGACATGTTAAACAGGCATAAACTTGATCAGAAAGTACAAAAAACGTTTTAAAATAAAACCGTTACTGTCACTTTAAATTTTAAACTGAACACACTTTATTACTGCAATTGCGAAAAAACATGAAGGAATTGTTCAAAATTCACCAAATTTTCACCACAGCGTCTTAAAGCTTTGAAAATATTGCACACCAATTTTGGAAGCTTTAACCCTTAAAATAACGGAACCGGAGCCGTTTTAAGCTTTAAACCCCTTTACAGTCCCTGGTATCTGCTTTGCTGAGACCCAACCAAACCCAAAGGGGAATACGATACCAAATGACGCCTTCAGAAGTCTTTTATAAGTATCAGAGCTCCTCTCACATGCGACTGCATGCCATGCCTCTCAAAAACAAGTGCGCAACACCGGCGCGAAAATGAGACTCTGCCTATGCTTTGGGAAAGCCCCTAAAGAATAAGGTGTCTAAAACAGTGCCTGCCGATATTATTATATCAAAATACCCAGATAAAATGATTCCTCAAGGCTAAATATGTGTTAATAATCAATCGATTTAGCCCAGAAAAAGTCTACAGTTTAAATAAGCCCTTGTGAAGCCCTTATTTACAATCGTAATAAACATGGCTTACCGGATCCCATAGGGAAAATGACAGCTTCCAGCATTACATCGTCTTGTTAGAATGTGTCATACCTCAAGCAGTAAGAGACTGCACTCTGTTCCCCCAACTGAAGTTAATTGCTCTCAACAGTCCTGTGTGGAACAGCCATGGATTTTAGTTACGGTTGCTAAAATCATTTTCCTCATACAAACAGAATTCTTCATCTCTTTTCTGTTTCTGAGTAAATAGTACGTACCAGCACTATTTGAAAATAACAAACTCTTGATTGAATAATGAAAAACTACAGTTAAACACTAAAAAACTCTAAGCCATCTCCGTGGAGATGTTGCCTGTACAACGGCAAAGAGAATGACTGGGGTAGGCGGAGCCTAGGAGGGATCATGTGACCAGCTTTGCTGGGCTCTTTGCCATTTCCTGTTGGGGAAGAGAATATCCCACAAGTAAGGATGACGCCGTGGACCGGACACACCTATGTTGGAGAAAGACCCATATACTTCTATGATTGAAAGGAGTTTAGTAATATTTTGCTTAACATTAGATACATAAAGAAGTATATCATCGGCATAAAGAGTAATTATCATTTCTTTCCTCCCTATCCTGATGCCCTCTATTTGATTACGGACCATTATCGCCAAAGGTTCAATCGAAATGTTAAATAAGAAAGGTGATAACGGGCAGCCTTGCCGAGTGCCCCTTCTAAGACGAATATCTGGTGAAAGATTATTATTTACTATTATTTTTGTGACAGGATAATCATAAAGATTACGTATGAAATTAACAAAATTATCTCTAAATCCAAACTTAATCAAAGAGAAAATTAAGTGATCATAATGAATTGAATCAAACGCCTTTTCGGCATCAATTGAAATGAGCGCTGAATCTTCCACTTTACTAATATGTTGTTTAGAGACTTCCTTATTATTATTATAATAATCTATCACCAGAAATATTTCTCTTATTTTGGCTGCCGAGTTTCTTTTAAACATGAAACCAGCCTGATCTTCATGTATTATAGTCGGTAAAACTCTTTGCAGCCGATTAGCAAGCAAAGTAGTAAGCAGTTTATAATCCGCGTTTAATAAAGCTATGGGGCGGTAGGATTCTTTTTTAGTTGGGTCCTTCCCTGGCTTCAGGATCAGCATTGTTAAAGAGGCAGCAAAACTAGAGGGAATTGGTTTATTCTCCTTATAAAGAGAGTTATATAAGTTCTTAAGATAGGGAGAGATATTTGGGCCTAGGATCTTGTAGAATTCATTGGGGACAGCGTCTGGGCCTGGAGCTTTATTATTTTCTAATTTTTTAATAGCTATATCTATTTCGCTATCCGTTATCAGAGCATTTATATCAGAGCTTGCTTCGGGCGAGATAACTGGATTTGTAATTTTTCCCCAAAATTCTTCTCTATGCTGTAGATTAGATTCATGGAATGCATATAGATTATTATAATACTTAGTAAATACTTCAAGTATCTCCTCAGAAGATGCAGCCACTATTCCTTCATCTTGTATATGCCCGATGACTGTAGAGCTCCTGTCATTCTTAACTAATGCTGCCAATAATTTACCGGATTTATTCCCATATTTATAAAATTTGGCTTGTTGCCTAATCTCATCTTGAGTGGATTTATAAATTAATAATGTATCCCTCTCTTTTTTTGCTCTATTATAATTATCCCAGTTCTCGGGGGATTTATTTAAGAGATATTGATTATATGCATTGGTAAGAAATTTTAAGACCTCCTGTTCTCTTTTTTTTGTTTTCTTTCTTAATATTATTACATAGGAAGTGATTTCACCTCTTAACACCGCTTTTGCTGTTTCCCAAAAAACTAATGGTTTGTTTATATATTCTCTATTAAAGGATACAAATTCATCAAATTTTTTCCTAAGAAAATCTTTAAATTTTATATCATTTGTCAAATATTTAGGAAACCAAAAGCGTGATGGAGCATGCCTAGGAATTGGAGCGGGTATTGAAAGAGATATGGGGGCATGATCTGATATGGAAATAGGATATATGTTGACCTTATTTTTCAGACTCACCACCTTATCGTTTACCAAAAACAAATCAATCCTTGATAAGGATTGATGTGCCTTTGAAAGACATGTATATTCCTGTACATCAGGATTCGTCACCCGCCATATATCTCTAAGAGCCAGATTGGACATAATTTTCCTAAAAATTTTAGACTCCATAGCATCTCTTTTAGTTTTAACTATCTGTAATTTTTTCCTTTGTCTATCAAGCGGAAATTGCGGGGCCATATTAAAATCTCCTCCCATAATCACATAGCCCTCAGCACATTGTAAAATCCTCAATTGGAGATTATCCCAAAAGCTTGGAGACAGGGTATTTGGTGCATATACATTACAAAGTGTGTAAACTGAATTACCTATTTTAACTTTCAATAAGACATAGCGGCCATCTGGGTCCGTAAAAATTTGTAATATTTGAGTTTTGATTTTTTTCGCTAAGAGAATGACTACCCCTTTCCGTTTATTTTCGCCTGGAGATGCCACTACCTCCCCCACCCAAGAAAATTTTAATTTAGCTGACTCTTTTAAACTCAGGTGAGTTTCTTGTAGGAATGCTATGGAACAATCCAGCTTTTTAAGATGTGATAATACTGTTTTCCTCTTCACCGGGAAATTAAAGCCACCTATATTCCATGAAATTATATTCATATAACTTATATTATCAGCCATATTTATTAACTAAATAATAATAAAAAAAAAAAAAAAAAAAAAAAAAGAGAAGGGAAAAACAAAAACAAAAAAAAGTAGGGGCTTCACCCTTACCCCTCCTCTTCCCCCCCTCTCTCATGGATATTAATACTAATTTTCTTTTAAAAAAAACCCTGATTACACACTTCGTCTGTGATGGGAAACTGCCCTTCCCCCTTTTACCTTTGCAAAGAATCATATATAAAAGGAAAAAAACAAACACAGAAAAGAAAAAAAATTCTATGACTTTACTACGTCAGGACTTTAATATTATCTGGGGGAGCCTTGTAGTATTTTATTTTCTGTCAAGTATTTCTCAGCCAGCTTATAATTATCAAACATATGAACTTTATCCCCATGCGTGACTCTTAATTTAGCTGGATATATCATTGTCGCCTGTAAACCTTGATTAATTAACTTCGTGCATAAGGGTGACATTTCCTTTCTCTTTAAGGAAGTCTCATAGGAGAAATCCTGGAAGAGAAATAATCTACTCTCCCCTATAAAAATGGGTTGAGATTTCCGATAAAACTGTAATAATGTCACCTTATCCTGGAAGTTCAACAGTTTGGCGAGTACCGGTCTTGGTCTTAGCTCCTTATTGCTCATTTCTAACCTACTCCCTAGCCTATGAGCTCGTTCCACAATGATACTGGGGTAAGTGGGAGGGATGCCCACAAGTTTAGCTAACGTTATTGCAATGAATTCTTCCAAATTCTCATTCCCTTTTTTCTCAGGAAGACCCACTATTTTAATGTTGTTCCTTCTGGAACGGTTCTCCAGGTCTTCAATTTTAAATTGTAATTTAGAAATCAGGGTGCTATTGGCTTCAATCCTAGCTTTCATCTCTTCACAATTATCCTCAATATCTGAGACCCTCTGTTCCACCTCTTGAAATCTGGAAGAAAATTGTCGTACTTCGTTTGTCAACATTGTTAGCTCCTGTTTTATCTCAGACCTAAGACCTTCAAATTTAGGAGAGAGAGCTTCTGTAATACTCTCAACTAAAGATTGCAGATCAAATTGATCAGTACCTTTCGTTATGGTATTTGAGTGAATTTCAGCTAATGTCTCTATAGCCTGTTTATTCCTTTTATCTCTGGGTTTCCCAGCCATGGCTGGAGAAGTGGATTTAGTGAGGTTAGGTGATTTAATAAATTTATCCATATAATATATAAGTGAGGGGAGTGAGGGAGAGGACACAGAGAAACTACAAAGAGGGGAAAAAAAAAAAAATGCCCAGAAGGGGACTTGAGAAAATAGAGAAAAAAAAAAAAAAAAAGTATGTGTATGTGAGTAAGTGAAAAGAGTGAAAGAAAGAAAAATTATTAGGAGAGAATTACTCCAGTTCAGTGGTAATAAAGTGTCAGCCAACCTTGGTGGGAAAAAAAAAGTCCACAAACTCAATTAAAGCTACACAGGCCTACAGAAGCCAAATAAAGAGTAACCACATATACAGGCAGAAAATGATAACTTCCTAACAAGTTGGTATTATTATGTCTTACTAAACAGAATTACTCCTTTCTCCTTTAAATCAGCTGCTGATATTACTTAAACTTAAAGTAAATGTACCAAGCTTTATATCCTATCTGAACAGAGAATTTACCATCTCCCTACCTATTGCATCTTATGAGATAACTAGTAAGCAACAAGTGAACCTAGAAGTGAAATATTATCCGATAACTTCAATATTAGCTTGAAAAAACAAAACAAAACAAAAAAAAAAGAACGAAAAAAAAACAACAACTAGGGTTCAAGACCATCTCAGTTTTTAAGGACAGATCAAGTATTGAAGTAGTACACAGTTCCTATCAAGGGATAATATACACAGCAACCTATCTAATGATTTTAGTGGATACTACCAGATTCTTTTCCAGCAAGTTCTCACCTTTAAATTTAGATGCAAACCCCTAGCCTAGTAAAACCTATATGACATACATTTCATAGTAATTAAATTTAGTAGCAAGGTCTAATCAGAAAATTTCAGAGATGACTTAACCTGGAAATCAAAACCCAATTAAACAACAAAATCAGAACCCAAGTTGCAGTGTTAGATAACGTTACTCATAAGGGTTAATAAGCAAGGTTAGCATGATTAGTAGTTGGATGATTAAGCCAATTGCTTTAAATCTTAAAGCAACATTAGGACCCCTTTATTAATTTATTATTTGTCCTCCTTCTCTTCCTTCTCTTTTGTTTTTCCTTGAATCATGAACCAATTAACTTTTTTAATATATTTTTTTTTATTTATTATTCCTTTTGAGAGGCTTGGCTTAAATAAGTCAGGGGTTACTTGATAAGTTAAAGCTTAATAAGTGAGAAACGACATCCTGCAGATTAATCCTTAGCTTTATGTGAAAAAGAAAAGAGATAGCTTAGCAGAGTGAAGAGAACAAACAAATCTGTCTCCCCCTCTGTCACTCCCAAGATTTTCAAAAACAATGTCCAACTTCTTTTCACCTCCAGTAAAGAGCCTTAAACTACAGACTGACCACTTGTACAAGCCTCAACCCCAAGTCTCTGTTTTCTGCAACTGCCAAATTTATGCAGCAAGTGGCTGTGAAAACATAGCAAGCAAGCAGGGAAAGTCATGCAAGGGAGCAGAGCACAGCGACATAAGGCAGCCCAAAGATAATAACAGAAGAAAGAAACACTTTATGTCAGTATACTTGCTGTTAGGTGTACTTTTCCAACTCTCATGCCGGTATACTCCCCTTGCTCCTTTTAGTATGGGGAATTTTTCTGGGCGATTCAGGCACTTAAGCTTTACTCCCTCTATACCTCAACGGCAACTGCCCAACCCCTGTCTCCCTCTCGCAGCACCGGTGGGAGGGAGAAAATGTACAGGGGAATCATGAGCTACTTCTGTGCAGTTTGTTTATCCTTCCGGTGGGTGTTTTCCCCGAAGCCTGGCTGTCCTCTCTTCCTTAAACCCTCTATGTTCTGAGGGCGGTGTCTTGCTTTTGGTTTACCCCTCACATGACCGGTCAAACCACTGGCTCCGTTCGGGTGGGGGGAAAGCCGGATCCTTCCAACCAATGGCTATCACTGCAGTCCTCCAGACCTCCAGCCCAACAACCGCTCCTGTCTCCCTCTCGCAGCACCGGTGGGAGGGAGAGCTACAGGAGTGTGAACATTAGTTTGCTTGGTTGTAAGCCCAGACCTCAATATCGCCTCCTCAGGAATTTCTTTTCTCCCAGCAGGGCAGCGTTCCCAGGCCTTTCTTAGGCGTCCTCAGATAGTCTGACTTGGCCCGCACTTTTCTCCCCAGTCACAGGGCTCCAGGCACCGTACCTCTTGCCTAAGGAGCTGGTGCGGCGGTTTGCAGAGAGAAGCGCTCCGTGACTTGCGCTTAGCTCCGCCTCCGGATGTCCCTCTCATTTATGGAATACTTTTAATATACATTTATTTACACACACATAAATGTGTGTGTGTGTAAAAATATCACTATAGTTTACTAATCAGGAGTGAAAAGCTACTAGACCAGAAGGAAATAAAATGACTAGTCCACTCAGTGTTAAAGGGACAGTATACTGTAAAATTGTTTTTATATTAATGTATTGTCAATTACTTGTTATACCAGCTTCAGAGTATAAAATGTATAAGAAATTGCATTTTCAGATTCATTTATTTGTTTACATGAAGTAGCTGATTATGTGCTTTAAAAACACAGCCTTTTACAATGGGTTGAGCTTGCAGATAATATCAGGTCTCATTATGTTATCACTTTGTGTACGCACACACATCCTTATCTATATTTGTATGGAAAACCAAACCTCAATACTGGAAAACAATGGAAAAGTATAATCTTATAATTTAACTATCCTTTACCCCACTGGGAGTGTAATTTGTCTACATAGGCTTGTCAATAGCATAGACTCCAGTATAAAAACTTTCAGTATAGGTGGGGATACCACAGGCTAAATCGGCTATTTCAAATGCCGAAATAGGGGTACAATGAAATAGTTTGGACAGGGGATGGGACTGAGTGTAAACAAAAACCATAATTTATGCTTACCTGATAAATTTCTTTCTTTCCAGATATGGTGAGTCCACGGAATCATCAATTACTAGTGGGAATATCACTCCTTTGCCTCCTCCTGCTGGCCAGAGCACCACAGCAAAGCTGATAAATATCACTTCCCTACCCACAATCCCCCAGTCATTCAACCAAAGGAAAGGAGAGAAAGGAAGTAACACAAGGTGCAGAGGTGCCTGAGGTTTATATAAAAAAAAACTGGGTGGGCTGTGGACTCACCGTGTCAAGAAATAAATAAATTTATCAGGTAAGCATAAATTTAGTTTTCTTTCTAATGACATGGTGAGTCCACGAATATTACGGTTGGGAATCAATACCCAAGATAGAGGACACAGATGATAAGGGAGGGAAAAGACAGGTAACCTAAAAAGAAGGCACCACTGCTTGAAGAACCTTTCTCCCAAAAGAAGCCTCAGCCGAGGCAAAAGTATAAAACTTATAGAATTTAGAAAAAGTATGCAAAGATGACCAAGTTGCAGCCTTGCAAATCTGTTCCACAGAAGCTTCAGTTTTAAAAGCCCAGGAGGAAGAGACAGCCATCGTGGAATGAGCTGTGATTTTCTCAGGAGGTTGCTGACCAGAAGTCTCATAGGCCAAACGAATAACACTTTTCAGCCAAAAGGAAAGCAAAGTAGCCGTAGCTTTCTGACCCTTGTATTTTCCCAGAAAAGCAAACAAATAAAGCAGAAGACTGACAAAAGTCCTTAGTCGCCTGCAGATAGAATTTCAGCGCACAAACAACATCTAGATTATGCAACAAACGTTCCTTATGAGAAGAAGAGTTAGGACACAAGGACAGAACAACTATTTCCTGATTAATATTCTTGAACAAAACAACTTTAGGCAGGAAACCCAACTTAGTACGCAAAACCACCTTATCAGAATGAAAGATAAGGGGAATCACACTGTAGCGCCAAGAGTTCTGAAAACCTCCTTGCAGAGACAAGGAAACAAAAAACTTTTCAAGATAACATCTTAATATCTAAGGAATGCATGGGCTCAAACTGAGCCTGCTATAAAACCTTAAGAACAAGATTAAGACTCCAGGTAGGTGTAAATGGTTTAAACACAGGCCGGATCCTGACCAAGGCCTGACAAAACGATTGCACGTCCGACACATCCGCCAAACGCTTATGCAAAAAAATATACAATGCTGAAATCTGACCCTTCAGAGTACTAGCTGACAAACCCTTCTCCAGACCATCCTGGAGAAAAGACAAAATCCTAGGAATCCTGAATCTACTCCAAGAGTATTCTTTGGATTCACACCAATACAAATATTTACGCCAAATCTTACGATAGATCTTACGAGTCACAGACTTACGAGCCTGGATCAAGGTTTCAATGACCGCCTCTGAAAACCCACGCTTAGATAAAATTAAACTTTCAATTTCCAATCAGTCAGCTTCAGAGAAACGAGATATGGATGAAGGAAGGGACCCTGAAGTAGAAGGTCGATCCTCATAGGGAGTCTCCAAGGTGTAAAGGATGACATTTCCACTAGGTCTGCATACCAGATCCTGCGAGGCCACGCCAGGGCTATGAGAATTACAGACGCCCTCTCCTGATTGATCCATGCAATGACCCTTGGAAGGAGAGTGAATGGAGGAAATAGGTATGCTTGACTAAAGTTCCAAGGAACCGCCAGAGCATCTATCAGAACTGCCTGTGGATCCCTTGACCTTGAACTGTACTTCGGGAGCTTGGCATACTGCCGAGAAACCATGAGATCCAGATCTGGCTGCCCCCATTTGAGAATCAGGCTGGAAAACACCTCCGGATGAAGTTCCCACTCCCCGGGATGAAAGGTCTGTCTGCTCAGAAAATCTGCTTCCCAATTGTCCACTCCTGGTATCTGGATCGCAGAGAGACAACAGTTGTGGGTCTCTGCCCACTGAATAATTCGAGCCACCTCTGTCATGGCCAAGGAACTCCAAGTTCCCCCCTGGTGGTTGATGTACGCCACCAAGGTTATGTTGTCCGACTGGAACCTGATAAACCGGGCTAAGGCTGAGGCCAGGCCAGTAGAGCATTGAGGATCACTCTCAACTCTAAGATGTTTATGGGCAGAACCGACTCCTCCCGAGTCCATAAGCCCTGAGCCTTTAACAAGCTCCAGACTGCTCCCCAACCCAGAAGGCTGGCATCCGTGGTCACAATCACCCAGGAGGGTCTGCAGAAGCAAGTTCCCTGGGAGAGGTGGTCCTGAGAAAACCACCACGGAAGAGAGTCTATTGTCGCTTGGTCCAGATCTGCATAGTCCCAGTTCCATTGTCTGAGCATGCATAACTGCAGAGGTCTGAGATGGAGCCGAGCAAATGGAATTATGTCCATGGAAGTCACCATTAGACCAATTACCTCCATACATTGAGCCACTGACGGCGAGGAGAGGACTGAAGGGCAAGACCAGAGTCGAAAATCTTTCTTTTTCTGACCTTCGTCAGAAAAATCCTCATTAACAGGGAGTCTTTTATGGTCCACAAAAACACGACTCTTGTGGCTGGAATCAGAGAACTTTTTCCCAGATTCACCTTCCATCCGTGGGAGCGAAGAAAAGACAACAAGATCTCCGTATGAGAGCTTGCTTGTTGAAAAGATGGTGCCTGAACCAGAATGTTGTCCAGGTAAGGCGTCACTGCAATGCCCCGAGACCGAAGTACTGCCAACAGAGCCCCCAGAACCTATTAAAAAATTCTGGGAGCTGTGGAAAGGCTGAATGGAAGGGCCACAAATTGAAAGTGATTGACCAAGAAGGCGAATCTCAACTTGTAATGATCTTTGTGAATGGGAACATTAAGGTACGCATCCTTTAGGTCTATGGTTGTCATGAACTGACCCTCTTGCACCAAGGGAAGAATGGAGCGTATAGTCTCCATCTTGAAGGATGGTACTCTGAGAAACTTGTTTAGGAACTTGAAGTCTAAGATTGGTCGGAAAGTTCCCATCTTTATGGGAGCTACAAACAGATTCGAGTAAAATCTCAGACCCACGTTCCTGTGGAGGAAATGAAACTATTACCCCCAGAGCGGCAAGGTCCTTGACACAATGTAAGAATGCCTCTCTCTTTATCTGGTCTACAGATAATCTGGAGAGAAGAAACCTGCCTCTGGGAGGAAAAGCCGTATCTGTTCCCGGATCAGGGGCCGACCCTTCATGCTGACTTGGAGTCAGCTGTAGGCTTTTTAGATTGCTTCCCCTTATTCCAGGACTGGCTAGGCTTCCAAGAAGACTTGGCTTGATTCTGTTTGGAAGAAGGAGAGGAAGCCTTGCCTCTAAAGTTATGAAAGGAACGAAAATTACTCTGACGTCCTTTCTGCTTATTCTTTTTATCTTGAGGAAGAAAGGAACCCTTCCCTCCTGTAATATCTGAGATAATTTCAGCCAAACCGGGCCAAAACAAGGTCTTACCCTTGTAAGGGATTGCCAAGAGCTTGGACTTAGATGAAACATCCACAGACCAGGACCTAAACCACAAGGCTCTGTGGGCTAAAACCGCACAACCAGAAATTTTTTATCCCAATTTAATGACTTTTAAGGAAGCATCCGTAATAAAGGAATTGGCTAACTTAAGGGCCTTAATCCTGTCCTGGATCCCCTCAAGAGGAGTATCTGTCTGAAGAGACTCAGACAACGCATCGAACCAGTAAGCTGCAGTGCTGGTCACACACCGCAGGCTGCCATTGTAGACCCTGGTGAACATACATCTTTTTTAGCAATGCCTCCAATTTCTTATCCATTGGATCCTTAAAAGAACAACTACCCTCTATGGGAATAGTAGTCCTCTTAGCCAAAGTGTAGATCGCTCCTTCTACCTTAGGAACCGTCTGCCACAAATCCTTAATTGAGTCTGCTATAGGAAACATCTTCTTAAAAATAAGAGATGGAGAAAAAGGAATACCAGGTCTCTCCCACTCTTGTGCAATAATCTCCGTAGCACGGCCACTGCAGAGGGAACATCAAAATACTTGTTCAGCTTACTAGACTTTTTAGGGTTGACTAGTCGTGTCAGAGTCGTCCAAAGCAGCCAAAACCTCCTTAAGTAATAAGCGATGGTGTTCTAGCTTAAATCTGAAGGATACAACTTCAGCATCAGAAGAAGGAATTACACCGAGTTTGAGATTTCACCCTCAGACGCTACCGACATGTCACCTTCCTCAGACTTTTGAGAACGGACACCCTGGGTAGCCACAACTTGATCAGAAACCTTACTAACTGATTCCTTAAGTTTCCTTTTACGCCTTTCCTGCAGCATGGGAAAAACATAATTTATGTAAGAACTTACCTGATAAATTCATTTCTTTCATATTAGCAAGAGTCCATGAGCTAGTGACGTATGGGATATACATTCCTACCAGGAGGGGCAAAGTTTCCCAAACCTTAAAATGCCTATAAATACACCCCTCACCACACCCACAATTCAGTTTAACGAATAGCCAAGAAGTGGGGTGATAAGAAAAAAGTGCGAAAGCATATAAAATAAGGAATTGGAATAATTGTGCTTTATACAAAAAAATCATAACCACCACAAAAAAAGGGCGGGCCTCATGGACTCTTGCTAATATGAAAGAAATGAATTTATCAGGTAAGTTCTTACATAAATTATGTTTTCTTTCATGTAATTAGCAAGAGTCCATGAGCTAGTGACGTATGGGATAATGACTACCCAAGATGTGGATCTTTCCACACAAGAGTCACTAGAGAGGGAGGGATAAAATAAAGACAGCAAATTCCTGCTGAAAATAATCCACACCCAAAATAAAGTTTAATGAAAAAACATAAGCAGAAGATTCAAACTGAAAACGCTGCCTGAAGTACTTTTCTACCAAAAACTGCTTCAGAAGAAGAAAATACAACAAAATGGTAGAATTTGGTAAAAGTATGCAAAGAGGACCAAGTTGCCGCTTTGCAAATCTGATCAACCGAAGCTTCATTCCTAAACGCCCAGGAAGTAGAAACTGACCTAGTAGAATGAGCTGTAATCCTATGAGGCGGAGTCTTACCCGACTCAACATAGGCAAGATGAATTAAAGATTTCAACCAAGATGCCAAAGAAATGGCAGAAGTTTTCTGGCCTTTCTAAAACCGGAAAAGATAACAAATAAACTTGAAGTCTTTCGGAAAGACTTAGTAGCTTCAACATAATATTTCAAAGCTCTAATAACATCCAAAGAATGCAACGATTTCTCCTTAGAATTCTTAGGATTAAGACATAATGAAGGAACCACAATGTCTCTACTAATGTTGTTGGAATTCACAACTTAGGTAAAAATTCAAAAGAAGTTTGCAACACCGCCTTATCCTGATGAAAAATCAGAAAAGGAGACTCACAAGAAAGAGCAGATAATTCAGAAACTCTTCTGGCAGAAGAGATGGCCAAAAGGAACAAAACTTTCCAAGAAAGTAATTTAATATCCAATGAATGCATAGGTTCAAATGGAGGAGCTTGAAGAGCCCCCAGAACCAAATTCAAACTCCAAGGAGGAGAAATTGACTTAATGACAGGCTTTATACGAACCAAAGCTTGTACAAAACAATGAATATCAGGAAGAATAGCAATCTGTCTGTGAAA